>NC_060215.1:13053125-13357500 GCF_021130785.1 Homalodisca vitripennis | reverse complement strand
TATTTACCAAAAAACAATATTTAACACAATAAAATCCCTTAAATAGTAGTAATAGATTATTACAGTAATACAAGATGGAATGCCAACTGGTTACTCAGAGTGTTAGTGTTGCATTTGGTTTAAATGAGCTGCAGTGGGAGTGATAGGACTGGGACTGTGGTACAATATAATGGAAAGTCTTAACAACTGATAGTATTCACAGCATCATATGTTCCGTCCTGGTTTGACGTTTATTAATGTTTTGATTTTCATTTTGAATATTGATATATCAAAATTAAAAAAAAGCAGACAAAAGAAATCAAACTGATCAATCAGAATGCTTTATTTAACATCTTCAAGACATGAATTGGCGTCATTATACACATTTATTACATTTGTACATGTATATCAAAAATATTTTAAATTATTAATAAAAAAGTCAAAATTATTATACAATTTCCAAGTCATAATTGGATAGTAATAGTATTTAGTATGACGGTTATGTTTGAGTATTTTCTGAGCTACATTTGCAAAATATTGATTGAAATGTTCTGAAACAATGTTTAGGTCATCTACAGTGCTACCCGAGATATTTAATTGCCATGTCTGTTCAGGGTTTTGTTTCTTTGTCATTCTTTCAGTATTGATCACCTCCCAGATGGTTTTACTTTTATTATTTGACTCTGTTATCAGACGTTCGTTAGCCTCTTCTCTAAGTTCTCAAGTCATATGCATCTTACTCTGAGCTGTGATTCTCCTGTCACTTATTAAGTACGCGTTTTGAGCTGATATGTATGCCCTTTTAAGTTTTACAATTTCTGGAGTAAATTTCATAATGTTATTATGCCACTCGGGTTTTACTCGAGATGCTTTAAGAGGACAGGCAACATTGAGTCCTGTATAAACGATATTGATAAAATGAGAATAAGCTTCTTCCGCACTTTTGGCCCGTAGAACTGTACTCCAGGATTGGAGAGCAAGAAGGTCTTTAAGTTGAGAAGGTTATTAGAATTAAAATGTCTTCTGGTAGACGTTGGTAATTTCTTTATTCCAGAGGTGATGTTAATAGCGCAAAGTTACTGGTGTGGTCAGAAACACAAGCATTAATAGTCTTTACATCTACTTCAAATTGAAGTAGCAGCTGTTTTAAAAATTCTTGTTGTAGGGAGAGGAAATCTATTGATATTAAAAGCCGCTAGAGTTTTGTTCAGACAGTCCTGGCCGTTGATGGTACTAGATCGGTCACATTAAAATCACCAACAATGCAGATCCCGTTGTTGTTATTTGGAATCTCTTCCAAACTCCATTTAGCATTGTACACCTCACGTTCGCTGCGGCAAGAGTGGCCAATGATGTACCCGATATGCGGCAAAATTCGAACTTGCGATTTTCGTTGAATTGGCGTTATTTTGGTTTGATGCGCTATAAAATAATGATATTCGATTATATTACGTTCTTATGCGTTCGTAATCATCGGGACTGTCTGGACAGTGGCCCGCCTTTTTGGTATGGCATCATTTATGTTAACATATGACGGGCTATATAAAATTTAAGTATAACTTACCAAATGTGTTGTGTGATGTTCAAAAGTAGCAAGAATACTTTAATCGACTTTGATATGTATCAGGTTCCGTTGCTAGACAACGCTACTGTCCGGACAGTAGTCCTGCACATAGCGTAAAATACCCACAGAGCCCACGGTGCAGATCGCCGCCGCGTGCTGTCCGCACAGTAAAACAAATAAAAGTATCGTTTGAATGAATTTACTAAGGAGACAATACATACTGTATACAAAAAAACAAAATATGTGTATACTGTGTACAAGAAAAATATTGACACCACACATATAGATAAAATCGCAATACCGGTAAAAGATTACCTTACTTTTAATTTAGTAGTAATAAATAACCTATCCAATTTGTAAACAAGCCTTGCTGCTAATACGTCTACTCACGAAAACAATAAGACAAGGGAAAAGAAATTAGGAACACGTGTTTTATTGTTTTCCTACTGGTTCATAATAGCAATAAACATGTGAAATTTCAGCTGTTTCGCTGGCACTGTCGGGACAGTAGGCCCGCATTTCCAGGACGAACTGACGTATCATAAAGTAAGTATACTTCATCTAGAACAAGCTTGAAAAGTTTCCTACAATTCCCGCAAGATCGCAGAACGTGACAAGCGAAACGAATAAGCAATGCATTGTGCGTTTTGGCACTGTCCGGACAGTGCCTCACAGTTTTGGCGAGGGTCACGGGACTGTCCGGACAGTGGCCCGCAGCGAATGTGTTAACATCATTCAAGCCATAAGGCATTTGTATTGCAAAATCCCAGGATTGATGTTGAATAATGATCCTCTGTTTACAGGCAGCAAACGGGGACTACTTTTCACAGTACGTAACTGAGGATTTCACCACATACGTGAACAGAAAACGCCTGGAGTGTACTCACGGCAATCACATCGAGATGCAAGCTATGAGCGAGATGTACAATCGCACCATCGAGGTCTTCTGCTATGGGAAAGGTAAGAGTCAAACCAGTTGTATCTGGAATGTTCTACCTCTGGCACAGAGTATTAAATAAGAATAAATCAGGCATGTATGCTGTTGAAGTTGCAAGATAAATTGATTATAAATACAAATGACACAGCTAACAAATATGTTGGTCTACTAATTACATTAAAACTGGATAGAAATTAGCATAAATGAAATATAACGAATAGTAGCCTTTATTGTATCTTAACCCTTCCCACATCATAGAATGGTAGACTTTGACTAAAACGACAAACAGAAAGTATATCCGACATTACACATTTTGTCTCTTGGAGTTTTTTAGTTCACAAAATACCTTGGAAATGGAAGGTGCATGCTTCATGCCTATCATGGTTGTTAAGGAAGTATTTATAGAAGACATTCACCAGACCCAGGAGGAGGGGGCTGCTTTTTGTCCAGCATCCACCTGCTTGTCTGTTTTGTGCTACAGAGCTATAACCAAATATATCCATTATCTGCCCAGGTGATAAGATAAAATGATAGAACTTATCTGTGAAACCTTAGATAAGAAAATGCTCTAACAACTAGTAGTTTATATAATTGATCAATTTTATTAGTCTGTACCAAGACTTTGAATTTAGATTAATATATATTTTATAGATGTTTTGGTGTTGTAGGGAAACCAATGGATTTGTTAGTGGCGTGAAGAGTATTCAAGGTAGAGGCTAAGCCTATAAACTTCTTTGCTAAGCTGATCTTTGTTGTAATAGATAAAATGCTATCTGCATTATTTGAGCAATTAAAATATTGAATTTCTACATTTTGTAAGAATTAGTTGCTAATTAATAATCCTGCATCATCTGCATAATGACATATTTTACTACAAAAATATTCAAAGATGTGGATGATAGGCCTCTTATATAGCAAATAAATAGGAGTGAATTTAAAATAGATCCTTGTGGTACCCAATGTTGAATCTTAGCAAGAGAGAAACAACTGGTAACTAATCGGTTATTTTTTAAGTGTTTAATTACAACATATTGTGAACTATAATACCTTTCTTAATCTAATTCAAGATTCAAACCATTTTAAGGTATTGTTATTAATTCCTTCACTTTAAATTTGATTCGAAAGAAGATGGTGTGACACACAGTTAAAGGCCTTACTGGGTATTTATTGAGTAAAGGCCTGCTTACAAGTATTCTATTATAGCAGTTACAACAAATATTCCTGGTCTAAAAGCGTAGTGTTCATTATCATGTAAAATGTGTATTCTCAGATATGATCCTGATTAGTTGTAAACTGCTTTCTCATACAACTTTAATAAGTTCGTGACAATAAAGTTGATGGTCAGTAATTATGCAAACATTTGGCATCACTTTTTTATGTATGTATTACTTCAGCAATTTTTATTTTGCTGGAAATATACTGCAAATTGATGATGAGAATTAGATGAATAAGTTGTTTAACCAAAACAATGATGACATACATAAGAAGCATCATAACCACTTGTCGAAAGGATTTCATGTTTTATGATTTCGTCAACAGTAATGGGCCTAAATGTACTAAATTTCGTAATACGGGAGCAATCAAAGATTGGATTAAATGATTAAAATTTATATTGTGGTTATTCTAACTATAAATCGTTGATGAGCTAGTGTACTTAAAAAAATTATTAATATTACAAAATTTTCCTTATGTTGTGTAACTAATTTACCATCTAATTCAAGTTTAATGTGAGATTGTTTTTTAATACCAGCACTAAAATGTTTCTTAGTACTTTTACATACATTATTTGTTTGTTTGTTATTATTATGAAATAGATTCATTTTAGCAGCCACCATTTTTTACAAACATTGTTTAGATTCATCCAATTGTAAATATTCAATAACTTACTAAATATAAGTTTTACTAAAATATCTTGCTTCTCTTATTATATAAATATGGTTTATTGTTGTTCTTTGCATTATGGTTTTCACTGAAAGCATAATCTGTGTGTGTCTATGTATAACAACCAAATCATTGTAATTAAGAGATATTGATGTATATAAATATGATGTATAGATATTCCACACTATTATTGAGCTAAACTGAGATATAGACAGGAAAATACAATAAAACAGTAAAATATATTTTATTATACAGTACAAATAGAAGTTTTTGTTATTTGTTTTCAACACTGTTTTTTATACACTAAATAAAATTAACCCTTTGTCAAGTGTTTATGGCAGGTAGTATTCCTCACGGCCAAATACTCTTTTGATATTTATGTAGTGTTCCACCAATTCACAACTTTATAAACATAAGAATAATGGGATTATTTTAGTTTCATAGTGCATGGAGAGAAGTAGGCTATAACTTATAAGTATTTAGTTAAATGATACAACCTGTAGAATTCGTTTAATACAAAAATTGTGATTTTATTATCGTAATTTATTTGTACGCACCTTCTTTATTGTTCCCTATGCAAATAAAGCTTCAAAAAAGTAAGTATATGTATAATTGAGTTTTATTTGATTTGTTATATATAAAATGAGACCAATTACAATCCCATATATGAGCATTTAGTAGCAGAATAACAAATATTCTAAAAGTTGATCTAGACAGCCCTCAGCACTTTTTGGAAGTATCAGCAAACCGGCTTCATCAGTCCTCTGCATCTTTTGGAATTGTTGGTGAGCCAATCTCATCGGCTCTTGGCACTCAAAGGGTTAATTACATTTTATGTTTCAGAGCCAATAAACATATTTCACGGTGTGCAAAAGTCAGACAATGAGCCTATTCGTCTATCCTACCAGCGTGGGAGCCACTACAACAGTATAGTGGACCCGCACAAAGCCACTATTGGTGTCGGCCTAGGACTGCCAAATTTTAGTCCCGGAGGCGCAGAGAAGAGTCTCATCAAAGATGCTATGCGTCAGAGTGAAGATTTTCATATTGAGCAGGTACCACCTACAGGCACATACTTTACCTGAATGTCATACTAATTAAGGTAAATGTTTACTTTAGCCACTTCACACTATTTGTCAAAATTTCAACTTGAATTAAGAAAATAAATGTATAGGAGAATGTACAATAGATATAAAGAGAGAAAAGCTTAAATAATAACTGAAATTATGTCAGAAATGCTCCTGGCCATCAATGCAGGCTAAGGGCGCCACCCTGCACATCTGGCAAAAAAAAAGAAAAACATCCTTCTGCCCAAAGTTTGTTCAACATGTTTTGTTATTGGAAAAGTGGCCTTCCCAGAGACCAACACAAGAATTAAAATAATAAATTTTGAAACATATATAAAACAATAAAGAAATAAAAAGTATAGAAACTTACAGAATATTAAATGAAGATGAGGATATAATTTGGCGGCTGCTCGGGGAAAGTTATGAAGTTGGCCCAGCGTCTAAAACTACGAAATATAGTGTATCCTCAGCTAGGTGACCACATTTTATACACAAAAAAACGCGTTTAAAACTCTAATGTTGAACTAAAAACGGCACAATTTCCGAATTGTTTATTGGAAAGCAATCAAAAAACTTCAGGGAACATCCACTGCACATTATTCACACGTAAAACCTCTTTGCTATTTGTAGAAGGTAAAAGAAAACTCGTGTACACAATTATTAATGGCGACAACGAAATACAAAGAACAGCATCTTTATTTTTAAACCTACTACGCAGTAAAATCTGATTGAAACGGGTAACAATAATTTAATAGCGAGATGCGGAAATAAGATGCGCATTAGTATTAGTAGAAAATGTTACAAAAATATCGAAAAAGAGGAACAAGACCGAGAGCACAGGAAAAAAATCTCAATAGAGGTAGAATCTGATTCAAAAATGCTCTGAACTCTAAAATTCCCTTTACTTTTTTCGTCGTATTACTATTATCCCCTCCACCAATGCCTACCTCTCCTTAGCTTGTTATCTCTCTCACCCAGAAACCCTGATTCCCCTTCGGTCCCCTGGATTGATGGACTATTTGAGATATAACCTAAAATTTTACATAACTACATCATCAAAAATTTTGCAACCACATAAAAATTAAAATAAATAAATGGAAATGAAAAAGAAAACTGGGAAAAAGGGAAGAAGAGGCAATGGATAGAGAGATCTGGAGGCAGTGTGTTGGCGAGGCAAAGTACCACCTTGGGTACCAAGAGCCAAGGCAGTAAGTAGTAAGTAAGTAAATGGAAATGAAAACATACTATTTTAAGAAATTGGTTAAAGTGGTTTGAGATTATTATAGCTAAGGTGGCTAAAGTAAATTAGAACCCTAATAAACACTGTACTTTAGGTTTTAACCTGTGTCTGTTATATATTGAATTTCAAAATTTCAGTCATGCTGAAATAGACCTCTTCGGGATTAGTCGCCTTTCTGTTTATACAAATTCCGTTCGGCTTAAACTGAATTTCTAGTCTGGCAAAGATTGGGTCTTAAAGTCAACACTTCACAACAGTCAAATGACATCTGTCCTTTCCATTTTTTTTTCAGCCGTTACATAAGCTAAATATTCAATAGCGTAAAAATTCAAGAATGAAAATTTTTAATCTTTTGCTACTCAATTTCAAATAACTAACAAAACTGGTATAATATCAAATAACTAAAAAAAATTCTCTCTCCAAAAGTTTTATGTGTATACAAGTATATTTTTTCATAGTATGCAAGCCACAGGGCAAAGGATCAGTCTTTGTTCTTCCTTGACTTGCATTAGCTAGTATTGCTGCGTTAATCGTATTGAGTCTGTACATTTCTCACAGTATTCTAACCTATTCTATATTGCACAATAATTTCAGCCAGAGCACGTCTTGTGTAGTATCCTCAGCTTATTACATGTAAACTAATGCAGACATGATCGTATTGAGTCTGTACATTTCTCACAGTATTCTAACCTATTCTATATTGCACCATAATTTCAGCCAGAGCACGTCTTGTGTAGTATCCTCAGCTTATTACATGTAAACTAATGCAGACATGATCGTATTGAGTCTGTACATTTCTCACAGTATTCTAACCTATTCTATATTGCACAATAATTTCAGCCAGAGCACGTCTTGTGTAGTATCCTCAGCTTATTACATGTAAACTAATGCAGACATGATCGTATTGAGTCTGTACATTTCTCACAGTATTCTAACCTATTCTATATTGCACAATAATTTCAGCCAGAGCACGTCTTGTGTAGTATCCTCAGCTTATTACATGTAAACTAATGCAGACATGATCGTATTGAGTCTGTACATTTCTCACAGTATTCTAACCTATTCTATATTGCACCATAATTTCAGCCAGAGCACGTCTTGTGTAGTATCCTCAGCTTATTACATGTAAGCTAATGCAGACATGATCGTATTGAGTCTGTACATTTTTCACAGTATTCTAACCTATTCTATATTGCACCATAATTTCAGCCAGAGCACGTCTTGTGTAGTATCCTCAGCTTATTACATGTAAACTAATGCAGACATGATCGTATTGAGTCTGTACATTTTTCACAGTATTCTAACCTATTCTATATTGCACCATAATTTCAGCCAGAGCACGTCTTGTGTAGTATCCTCAGCTTATTACATGTAAGCTAATGCTGCCACGACTGTATTGTATTTGCATTTCTCCCAGTACAAGTCTTGTAATACAATGTAATGTGTGTTTGGACAGGCCATGTTGGAGGACAAGTTACGGGCAACTGACTGGGAGGCAACCAATGAAGCTATTGAGGAGCAGGTGGCCAGAGACAGTTACCTGCAATGGCTTAGAGACACTGAGAAAAGAGACAAAGCTCTTGCAAGGGTAATACTTATTTTATAAGTTTACATACATTCATAGTTACTTGTATCTAGATTTGTTTATTGAATCTCTTCATAGAACATAAAATATATGTAATAAAACTTTATTTTGTAACAAAAATTTAAAGTACTGTTAAATGCCCTGCCAGATTGAACATCAACGATTAGTTATTAACAGTTTTAACTCCAAACATATTAAATTACCTTAAACTATTACTATATTCTTGAAGAATGTTTAATGTATTACCTCAACAACAACAAAAATAGCATATTAGTTAGTAATAATATTATTAGTTTTTAATGATTATAAAATGTTTTCATTGCTTCAAAACATAATTCTGGTTAAAATCAAATACATGTAAGTGACTTGGAACTATCAACAATTGTGTGTATACACACATACATACATACATACATATATGTGTGTGTGTGTGTGTGTGTGTGTGTGTGCGCGTGCGTGTGTGTGTGTGTGTGTGTGTGTGTGTGTGTGTGTGTGTGTACAGGATGCCCTTTAAGTAAAGGATCAAACATTGTGAGGTAATCCAGGATGTCATTTCCAACACCAAAAACCTTATGTGGTTACCTAATTGTTGACACTTCCATAGTCATTTACATATTTATGATTTTAACCACAATTATATTTTGAAGTAATGTAAGAGCATTATAAAATTTTAGACTTTGAGTGCTACGGCATCTATTAGCTCGGTGATCTGTATTTAGATGTCATTTAATATACAAGGGGGTACCCAAAAGAAACCGGAATTATTTATAAAAGCTATATATTTTGTACAAAAAAATCTGATCTCTTCAAAGTACTCTCCATTACAACTAATACATTTGACCCACCGGTGTTTCCACTGTTCAAAACATTTTTTGTACTCATCTTTAGAAATGGCTGACAGCTCCTCGTTTTTTTCTTGACCTCTTCAATTTTGTCAAATCGGTGTCCTTTCATGCCCCTTTTCATACGTGGAAATAAGAAAAAGTTGCACGGTGCCAGGTTAGGTGAGTAAGGTGCGTGGGGCAGTGGAATCTTGCAATTTTTAGCCAAAAACTGTCTAACAGAGATGGCTGTGTGTGTATGTGCGTTGTGGTGGAAGAACCGGTCTCCTGTCTGTCACGGATCGAGTCTTTTTTGACGAACACTATTGCGTAATCTTCTTAATACTTCCAAAGAAAAGGTTTAATTGATGGTCTGACGTGTGAGAACAAACTCTGAATAAACTATGCCATTTTCATAAAAAAAGCAAATCACATTGTTTTGATGTTTGATTTGATTTGACATTTTTTTGGACGGGGTGACGTGATCTTTGACAGAAAATCTGGATCAGTTTCAAGCTGTTGTTTCAAAACACGACATGTTTCAACTCCCATGTTCCTGATGTTAGTCAGAACCCAAGGAACAAACTTGGCATCATAAAAAACGAAACAAGAACATAACAGCAATAGCAAAAACAATCACTGCAGATGAACAGAACAAGCCAGATTGACAATAAAGGTGGCACTGAACTGGCTGTGAGTTGTGCTATACACGCCTAGTGGCAGAAATGTGTACTACACAAGCTCCGCCCACGGCAATGCTATTCCGGTTTCTTTTAGGTACCCCCTCTTAGTATGCTGTTGAAATATCCGAGTAATCATTTAGCTGCATTCAATATTTTTTATGTATCGATTAATACCTTTTTATGATTTCTTCTTCATAGGTCTTTGGAGTGATAATTAACTATGATGTTGTTATGGTTTGTCAGCCAATGAATTGTTCAGATGCGAATTACATGTTTGGTAGTATGTTTTCTTTTTTCTGTAATTGTGTTTTAATGTAAAAACAAATCATAAATTAGTGAACACTGTACATGTATTAGTGTAATAATATCAATATTGATATTTGGATGTTTTCATAGTAAAAAAAACTCCATACATTAAAAATGTAAGTTCATTTTTTTAAATATAGTATTACATTATAATAGATACACTTCATTGATTACTGTTGTGTTAGACTATTATTATGCTAAAACTTCATTGATTTTATTGTATTAGGCTGTTTTGCAGTGTTTTTGTAAGCAGTTGGCACTTTATGTAAATAAAATTACTACGGTATGGTAGTGTGTTTTTATATATATATAACTTTAAAACATCCTAGAAATTCAAATTAATACATATGGACAATTTTGAATAAAACTCAAAAGCTTATAAAAAGTTTAAAAACAATTCATACTAGCACATATCAAAAATATACTGTGATTTATTTTTAACAGAAAAATATGTATTATATTCTTTATTTTATTGAAAAAAGTTATGAAAATCTGTTTAGTGGTAATGTGTAATAACAATCTTTTCCGAAAACTTTGCAAATATATAAAAATACATTGTGAATTGAAGGGATTAAGCAAATATACGAAATTGTAATAATTTAGTATTATAAATTAGAAATCTACCAATTAAGTGCCATTAAAGTTTAATTTAGTATTGATTACTTAATTAATTTAATCTATTAACTATCATTATTACCTACTGTTTGTCATAATTATTAATAACATAGGAAAATAGATTTAATTACACTCAAAGGGTTAAATTAAAGGTTAGTTGTATTGAAAATAATATGAGGTAATGAAAGTGTATGCTATATATAAATAGATCTTTAACTGATTTAATGTAATAAAATTGTTAATTCAATGTTGGTTTCAATCGTGTCACAACTAGAGTGCATCATACACAAAGTATGCTATTGGTAGAGGCCCACATTATCTACACAAGCGTCAAGCACAGTATTCACTTGTTAGAGTTATTGTTGGCCCTCAGAGCATTGTACATTTTACTACGCACACTGTTTTTATTATTCATTTATCACTCATGAATGTTTTATTTTAAAATGTATTTATTTTACACTAAACTGATATTGACGTTACAAATAATTTATGTGATAGCATCGATTGTGAACTGTATTGAGTAGCATTTGAAATACAACGAGGATAAAACGGGTGAGATGTTCGGGCAGTAATAACAAAATCAATTTTTCATTTGTACTGATATTTTAACCTGCTTTTTACAAACACTCCTAACACTCTAAAATATCATGGACAGATTTAGTAACTTTTGCTTAATTAAAAAGTTGGGATAATCTGGAAAACAAATGGTGGAAGGACACTGTATCGTAACCATCTCACTTTTTTTACTATCTCCTATAAACATATTACGTATATGAAATTACGTAATACGTTTATAGAATACATCCAGAACACATTGCGTATTACATGCCATAGAATACATCTGTGATTGCTAGTTTTTAAACGTTCAACGTTCAAATGGAAAAAGAGACTGGGCACTGTCTTCTGGTAGGCCTAGAGGCGCCAAATCGTTAAATCCGGCTCTGTTACCAAACCATGTAAATCAGTTGTCCATTCTTTCAAATTTTTTCATTTATTACTCATTTTGGTTTTACAATGTTAGCATAGTTAAGTAAACATAATATGACATCAGTTCAATACATATAAATTGTTTAGTAGCTAAATAACGGTAACATTTTCAGGTGAACATTGAGTATTTAAGAATTCGCCCATCAGATAAAATGTTGGCTAAAAAAAAATGCTTTTCAGGGAAAGTTTAAAACTTTTAACCCTCTGACTGCCCTTAGTATTTTCCTTAAACACCAAGTGGTTTTTTTTTTTATCCATTTTTTGATCAAATAAATAACCACAAAAGACTGACCTAACTTCGCCTGATGAAATAAGACATTATTTATCTTTTTTTATGTATGTAAACATCAAAGGGTAATCATAATCATAATTTTTATTGCCATTGATCACATTTTACATATAATGAAATAGCCATAGTCATGTATTAATGATAATAGACATAATAGAGAAAATAGAATAAAATATTTTTTAAATTAGACATGTAAAATTTACAGTACAATTTTACAATTGCGGTTTTACAATGTGTGAGTTTAATTACTACTCTGGCACTATTTATTTATTCAGAATCAAAATTCTACATCCACATCATGATTTAGAAAATCCTCTAGATTATAAAATGAATTTTGTTGTAACCAATGTAATACCTTACTCTTAAACACCCCAGTTGAGGCAGTCCAAGCTGTTACATTAAGTTTATTAAAGAAAACAATGCTGTTCACCATGTGAGATGAACCTGTTTTGGCCAGCCTGTGCTGAGGTATATCAAGCTTATCACGATTTCTAGTATTATACAAATGCAAATCTTGTCTAAGTGTGACTGAGCGCAGATTAGTTTTTACATATAATAATAGATGGAAGATGTATAGGTTTATAATTGTGAGAATTCAATCAATCAATCAATCAAAACTAAACTAATCAATTTTTAAACTAATAAAAAGTTGTTTACAGTGTTCTAAGAATTCAGTTCTACAGATTGTTCGTAAAACCCTCTTTTGTATTATCAAAATATCTTTAACGTGAGAAGAATGACCCCAAAGTATTAACCCATTGCGGATCATTGACGAGCTGGGCTCGTCACGCAGCGGCCGGGCCTAACGGCACGGTGACGAGCTCAGGTCGCAAAAGCGGTCTGCTTTTAAATTTCCCTCCAAATAGTTCTGTTAATGTCTGATAGATCGGGCGAACGTCTTCACTTGTCTACTAAGAGTGTTTAACAACGGTCTACGTTTAGAGTTTTTAAAAGTTTTATAAATATCCTACAGATCGCAGTTGTATGTCGAAGTTGAAAAATCATTCATATGAGTTTACTCTCTGCTTTTTAGTGCTTCTGATTGGGTGTTTTCCTCAGTTGTTATTATAATACTTTTGAGGTTAGTGACACAACTAAACGACGCAGACGTACATGTTGGTGGGTTTAGTCTAGACAATGGCCCGGATGTTGCAATCGATTCGCCCGAGCCGCTTTATTTAGACTATGATTCAGACATCATCCCTGCCACGCCGTAACCTTGCTCGCGTGTTATCATTCCTACATCACTGATACCCCAGCAGGCCCATGTTCCATCTGAACAAATACCTTCGCAGCTGAATTTTCTAGTATACAATAGCGAACGATACGATGTGGCGCACCATTGCTGTTCGTGCGGCCGCTGCCCGTGAATTAATTCGCGCCCACTGGTGCCCGCGCGCCAAAACAATACGATCCGCAATGGGTTAATCCATAAGAAATATGAGACTGGAATAAACCAAAGTGTGCTGTCCTCAAGTATTCAAAGAAACAACATCTCTTAGTTTCCAAAAAAGATAACTTACTCGCGAGAGCCTACTGCATAAGTTGTTTCCAAAAAAGATAACTTACTCGCGAGAGCCTACTGCATAAGTTATTAATGTGATGGGACCAGTTTAGTTTAGAATCAATTTGAATACCGAGTAATTTTGTGGATTGGACATCTTTAGTGTTATTGGATAAGCTAAGAATAATGTTTTGAGTTTTTTCTTGGTTACATAGCAATTTGTTTGAGGAAAACCATTTTAAAGCTTCATTTTCAGCTTGTTTCATTTTAGTGAATAAATAAGGGAGGTTTTTATTACTTGCAAAAAGGGAAGTGTCGTCTGCGTAGACTACTGAACTAACATTCAAATTATTTGGTAGATCATTTATTATAATAGTAAAGAAAAAGGGGCCAAGTACTGAGCCTTGGGGGACACCCATTTTCACTGGTTTTACAGAAGAATTATTACTCCGAATTGAAACATATTGCTTTCTATTAGTTAAGTAAGACCGAATTAGATTAGATGATTCTTCTGAGACTCCATAAAATTTCAATTTCTCTATGATAATATTAAAGAGGACACAATCGAATGCTTTACTTAAATCCATCATCGAAAGGGCTACTGATTCTTTATTTTCAAAGGCATTAAGAGAGTAATTTACTACTTCCATGACCGCTTTTATAGTTGAGCGACCTTCCAGGAAACTAAATTGGGAATCAGATAGAAGACTGAATCGTTCAAAGTACTGGGATAGCTGTTTATGCATTAGTGACTTTAATATTTTAGAAAATATTGGAACAATGGTTATGGGTCGATAATTTTGAGGCAATAGCCTATCGCCCTTCTTATAAACTGGAACAATTTTGTAGGTTTTAAGCAACTCAGGAAAGTAACCAAACTCGAAACATTTGCAAAGAATAAATGCTAATGGTTCTTTGATAATATGAATTGTTTTTATTACTAAACAATTTGAAATCCAATATAAATCCGTATTTTTGGAGTTGGAGAAATTTGATACAACATTTACTACCTGGTCCGCAGTAACGGTTTGCCAATAAAAAGTGTTAGGAGGGACTGGATTATTTCTTAGAAGGTCAGAGAATAAAACGTTAGTGGATGGGATGCTGTTTGAAAGTTCAGAGACAGAATTTAGGAAAAAGTTGTTTAATTCTGTTGGTTTGAGTGTAACTGTGTGTTGTGTACTGGAATTACTTTCTTGCTTGATGATATCCCAGGCGGCTTTACATTTATTAGGGGCTTTTTCTATGTATCTTTCACATGCTCGTCTCTTGGCATGCTTTAAATTATTTCTATAATTTCCTTTACATTGACGGTAGGTCCTATAAGCTAATTCCCAACCCTCTGAGCTACTGTTTCTTAAATTTTTATAAATATTGTATAAATTAAGCATATAATTTCTCTCTTTTGCTAAACTCTGGTTGTACCATTGCACTTTTTAAATTTTATCTCTACTTTTTTTACTAATAGGTGGAGAACAGTAATGCCAAAGATTTATATAGCATTTTAAAAAGTTGTTACATAGTTCTTCTACTATTATTTTATCACAGTTAAAGTCATCAACCATTTCCCAGTTTTCAGTTTTTAAAAGATCAATAAATAAATAAATTTCATTTTCTGACTGCTTGCGTACAAAAATGTTATTGCCTGCATTAATATTTGAAGATTTATGGCAATATTTATTAGAATAAACCTCTAGCACATGAGAGTTATGGTCAGCAAAACATCCTTCAAAAGACTTAATTGTATACAAATTCTCTGTAAAATTAACTAAGATATTGTCTATACAAGATGTACAGTGTGTGGGAACCTGAACAGTACATTTTAAATTTAGTGACTTAAGTAAGTTGGAAAAGGTTATAGCTTTATGATCCCGTATTAAAACCATTTCAATATTAAAATCTCCTGAAACAGTTATCAGTGTATCATTACTTGATACATGCTTCATTGCCTGTTCAAATGTTTGAAAAAATGTATCAATATTACCTTGAGGTGATCTGTACAAACTAACAATAACAATATTTTGTTCCACCAATTTTATACAGAAAATTTCACAATCTACTTCACTGCTAATTTTTTCAAACTGTACTACTTTATATTTAATGTTTGGTCTGATAAAAATCCCTGTACCCCATTTTTTTTTTATTACTCTTACAGTAAAAGCTAGCTGACACAAATTCATGTGGTGTGTACAGATCTACCTCATCAGAAAGCAACCAGTGTTCAGAAATACAAATAATATCAATATTTTCAATGTTGCAAAATTGTTCTAATTCTAAAAGTTTATTTCTAATGCTTTGTATATTGAGTTGAAGGATTTTTAAAGGTTTTTTTACAGTTGTGTTGTCTATTATTCTAAAAAAAATTGGGGTCATTAACATTAAGGTTACATTTGTTGGAGTTTAAATTTCGTATAAGTGATTTTTGTTGTGTTACATATAGTTGAACATTAGTATTATTTATAGGGCAATCATGCAAAGACAAACTTTCCTCCTGGACACTATTTTCTTGGGTAGCACTTTCGATAACAGAATGACCATTTTCACACTGCACAACACTGTTTGCACACCCAGAGAGGGAAGCAAATGGTTGGAGCTCAACACTGGTAGTGGGGGTGTAGGTGTCAGATCTTGTTGACTGGTCCTCCTGCCGAGTTTCTTGTACTGCTATGCTGTCCTCTTGTGGTTGGAGTTGAGCAGCTGCTATCGGGTCCCTTAGTAGCCTAACAAATTCATTGTGAGTTACTACAAAGTGATGTGGCTGGATTAAGTCTCTAACACAGCCCATTGCAGAGCACACCAATATTTTTAAGTTCTTGGTTTGAAAGTCCAATTGTAGTTGACGGAAAGCTTCATTATAGTCTTCCTTAGTTGGTTTGCCCCAGTACACCTCCTTAGTCACCAAGCTGTACACAGATGGGCCATTGTTGATTTTCTGGTGTGCTAAGTTTTTGTAGATGAGGTCAGATTCACATGGGCGGCCAAATCTATCATGAAATTTAACCGCCACACCTGCCGACATATGGAAGTCACGTGACACAGTATGTGCCAAGCCAACTGTTGTATTATTCTTGTATTGTTCAAAGATTTTACTCATATTGTCTTCAACAACAGTAATAGCAGTCTCAAGAACAGAAGATCGACTAGCAGATACATCTTTTGTAGTAAGAACTGTTTTCTTCAAATGACTTTTATTGGTATGTAGCAATTTAGAGACCAATTCCGCTATTCTGCCTTTTCCGTTTTTGTTAAAGTGGATACTATCAGAAGCATAAAGATGTTTGGGAAGAAGATGAAGAGGGAGAAGTTTTAGATTTGGGAGTTTTGCTACTATTTCTTCAATTTTTGAATTAACTGTGGAAATTTTGAGGTCAAGGTTTGGCTGGTCATATCTCATGGGTATTGTGCTCAGAATTAGATTAGTATGTTGTGTATTATTTATCAACTTGTCAATACCGTCAGTGAGCTTATGCTTGTGTTCTGGATATTGTTTGTACCAGCAATGATCAGAAGGTGGTTGTTGTGTGTAAGTTTTCCTGCCAGCTGCTCTACATCCTCAGTGACTTCATCATGTTTTGCTCCAGGTCTTACAAAGGAGCAAACATTAACTGAGGATTTTTGTTCGATGAGATTGCCAAGATATTTACCATGGCTATCAGCAAGTATGATGAGTTATATTTATTTACTGATTCCCTTCTTTCTTGAACTTTAGGTGGTTGTCTCTGAACTTGAAATGTATTGCAGTGATTAGGTTTGGTTATAGATGAACCTGAAGGCTGTAATGGGTTTAGAGTTTGTTCAGTGTATTTTATTGTTGGAGGGTAACAATTTAGACATTTAAGATGATTTGATTCAGACTCTAACTTGGTGATTCTCTCTGCTAATAACTTATTGTCATTTTCAAGAGCTCCAAAAGAGTTAAATTTTCTGTTTCATATTTATTTAACTCTGTCTTTAAGATTTGCGTGTGAAAATCATCATCATTATTATTTGTTTTTAATTCAGCTAGGGTTTTCCCCAAAGAGATACTTTTATATGTGACAGCATGAAGTTGGTAATCTAGATCAAGATCGATCGTAGTATTCACAGAAGCATCCATCAAAGTTTGAAAAATAGTGCTTGTTTGTGCCTCTGGAACTGAGGGCGTATTTTAACTGACATCCATTTTCTCTGTTTGAACTAAGTTTTTGTTAGTATGAGAAGTTTTATCTTTGCTGGACTCAATATCTTTTTTGCTTGCAATAGGAGTTGTGTGTCTAGGAGACCCCTTATCTTTAGTATGAGGTAAAGATTTTGTCTTTTGTTTTGAGATAAAAGGATTTTCTTTTTGTGTGTTAAGTGTTGAGCATTGGGCATTTATTAGAGATTGAGTTATTGGGCTAGATAATGTAGGTTTCCGTTCCCACTCGTTTTTAATTTCAGCCAGAGCTTTATCATAAAGTTCTTGATTTGACTTAGATATTTTTTCAACCGGGTACTTAAGTCTATTGTTGTAATAGTGACACAAGTCATTTTTGTAAACATTTGCAGTTTTATCTGAAGCAAAAAATTGTACTTTGTGACATTTTTTATAAGTTTCACTATCTACATGTATTATTTTTCCAGGCCAATCAGGGTAACCCCTCACTTTGGCAAAGACTAAAGTTCCAACTGAAAACTCACTATTTTCTGTAACTCTATTTAGTGGAGAATTCATTGCCAGTATGTGGAGTTAACTCAATAACTTTTTATTTTACCAATTATATCAAATATAGTTATAGTATTAATTTGAGTATAGTTGTAGTATTAATTTTCAGTTAATTATATAAAATATGTAATATTATTCAATAATATTTTCTCCTTTTATAAAATATATGTACAAGCAAAGTTAATTAGTAAAAATGTAACTGGTGATAATATTGTCAGAAAGTAGTTTAAGAATGAACCTGTTTATATGTTCAAGGTCAATGTCATATGTGTTTTATTGTTGTCACCAGTCTATGGCCAGATGAGTCAGAGTGATCAGTTGTAAAATAGATTAAATCACTAACTGAATAATATTGGCAATCAGCTGTTTTGGCAAGTTTTAGCTTGATGTTGGCAGAATAACTAGTTATAGCTGAATAAAGTAGTTCTATTTTATTTATTCAATTGTATTTATTTAATTTATTTTATAGTCAGTAAAAAGTTATCAAAAGGAATAACTCTTCATAACAGTTGCTCTATACAAAACATCCACTCTCTGCAAGTTCAGTATATGTGCTCAAACAAAACATATGTTACAGAACGTACAATGTAAGTGCACTTTTAATCGTAAATAATTACTGAAAAAATTTGTTAAAAACATAAACTTATAGATTTTTCATTAGTAAAATACTGTACTTTTCAAAATTAAATCACAACACATAACAACTTGTACTTTAAATTAATACATTTCATTACAACCACAGAGGCTTAAAAACTACAAAACACTTAAAAATGGCCCCTTAATACTCGGTATATTTTGGATATCACCTAAGTATTCATATGGATGTTTTTGTGTCTAGTCGGCTACAGCCACATCCACCTCTGCTACTGTCACTTCACCTGAAGTTCGGTCCTCTCCACGCTCCCGACATCCCAGTCCTAAACATGGAGAGGGCTCATCTTTCGGTGGGGAGTGCAGCCAATCCTTCAACGTCATCGAATCCGCTTCCTTCCTCAACATGTTACCTCCGAACATGTTTGGTTAGTATATCTTCATATATCTTGCTACATAGCAGTAAGCATTTAAGTAAAATATAATATTTCTCTGAACTTTAATTTATCTATATTTAATACTAAATATATTAACCCTCTAAGTGGCAAGCGCCGTCTCAGCCGTCGCTTCACATTTAAGGCCGTTGCTCCGCAACCGTCCATTATTTTTAGGCCTAGTTTGAACTATCGTATTCTTCATGAAATTTCCTATACATATCATATAGTATAGTGTGTATTCATGTTACTAATGTTTGCTGGCTTAAATGATTCCGACGGTTTTCGTTTGACCTGGCGGCAGACGAGAGAACAGCTGTCTACTCGTCTCGTCACTGTTTTGTTTGGCGAATTTGCGTACTGTTATTGTCAGTATATTATTGTTTATCGCGTTTGTGTTACCGGTAAATGTTTAGGTTATTTCGTTCGTCATGGAAAATGTTGGGGTACTTTGGGATACCGACTACACCAGTATGAGGAACACAAACATAAATTTATAGAAAAAAAAAACATTATAGAACGAAAAAGCAACTCTTCAATTACAAACTTACAATGATTATTAATTGTTAATGGGTTTCCTGTGACGCCCAGAAAGCAGCAATATCAATGATGAGTGAGTCTAGTGGATTTCAGCAGCAACTGCCGACCGCAACGCATATTTTTGATGTAGGCAACTAGTCATGATCTTGTAAAAAACGAATGGCCCCCTCTTCGCTTCTGGGTAAATCCCAAATTCTCATTGTGTCATCATTAATCTATTACACACACAGTAAAACATGGAAGTACAACAAAACGACGCACTCGACGACACTTCGGCACGAAAAGTACAAGAATGCGGCGCATCAGCTGAACGGGCGGCGAGAATCTGTAGTCACGTTATCTACTAGATCGCTCGACTTTGACCTTTGTCTGAGGATGGGGAGGGGTTTGCGATAAGACAATTCGCTCGACTTTGACCTTTGTCTGAGGATGGGGAGGGGTTTGCGATAAGACAATTCCTGTTTTATATTTACGAAATATACTGTGCTATGACAAACTAAGCCACTATTATAGGCCCTACACTACTGGGAGGAAAAGACAAGCCCCTTCTAGTGACTCGGGAGAAAAAAAAACCAGTTTATATACATAGATTTAGTTTTTCCCATCTAACTTTTTTGTTCTTGTAAATAGAAAAAAATGTATAAGAAGTAATTTGTTTGGAATAAAATTGTGTATATTCTGTGAATTTGACATTATTTTGTAGCTCCAGTAGTTTCAAAGTGACGGACAGTAGAACTTAAAAAATTATTTTTTCTAAAAATTTTTTTTACACATCTACAATGATATTAATCTGAAAATAATGGTAAGGCAACCAAATATTATATTTATTCTTATTCTATAGTTCATAAGGAAAACAAAAAATATATAATGTTGCTAGGTTATCACTTAGATAATATTTTCTAAAAATAAGTTTAACGATCACAGCAATTTTGCCCAAAAATGGCCTGCCACTGAGACCACAAATGACCGCCACTTATAGGGTTAAGTAGAGATGGTCATGATCCATACCACTCCTGATCTAAAACAATATAATAAATAGGAGTATGCTGCAACATCTGTTGCTTACACGTTTTGCTGAGGTTGCATGCAAAATTTAAACTCTAGCTCATTTCATTTTCAAGATGTCCTGCAGACAGAATTTTAACATTATTTTTCTCAACAAGTTCATCAGTAGCCACAGATGGCCACAACTTCTTTTGTCAATCGAACAAGCAAACCCATTCCCGAACAACTACTTCACTCGTTGTCTTCAATCCATACATAATACACAGTTTTTTGTAAATTTTGCTTTAGTGATGAGAATCGAATAATAGCATACATTTCACTCATAGTGGGATTTTTTTTATTTCAGTACACATTTTGACAAGCAACAGAAAAACAACACTTTACCACGGATAAATGCCCACTGACTTGACGTGCAAATTGAACCTACCACTGGGCACAGCAAAAACCGATTTGTCACTTAAATCTGGGCAACCTTAAGGGTGTCCAGGAGCGGCACATCACTAACTGAAAATGTTGAGATTCTGGGGTGCAAGGGTAATTCGATAGGTCTAGTCTACTGGAGGAGATGACTGTTGGAGTCGGTGGGGTTCGTTCCTTAAGTATCAAAGGTTCTTGCTAGCCTCAACATAAGGGTGTGCCACCCCCTGCCTGCTTTGACTGGAGAGGCTGGTTCAGAGCTGGCCTCCCCTTCTTTCGAGGGGACATGACTTGAGATTAGTGCCCTAAATTCTTCCTCATGGATCTTGACAGGAGGTGGCACTACCCCCAATCTTACCCATTCAGAATATCCTGTCACTCTGGAAGCAGCGCGAAGGTCCTTATAGGACTAGGTGCAATTTATAAGCTTCTTGTCCTAAGAAGAAAAAAATAACAAAAATATATATATATATATATATAAGTTAGAAATAGTTATTCTGAAGAATATGTTAAACTTCTTCACACAGCTCTATTAACCCTTTTAAATGCATACACTTATTTTGGGCTGTGGACAAAAATCCAAGGTTAATATATACATTATGTGTGAAAATACCAGCAAAAAATAGAAAAGTTTGCAGAATTGTTTATCCCCCGCTTGTGTGATATTGACCATATCGCACTTTTAACCCTACACTTTCAAAAATCGATTGGGCCTATTTAAAATAAACTTTTAGCAATGAAGCTACTGGCAGCAGTGGTTAGAATTATTTTTACACTATTTAATTGTAAAAATTTGAGGATTGAATTCATAGGCATGAATCTTTATGTTGTTGAGTTCAGTGTCGGTAATTGAGACAATACAACGTGTACAAAATAGAATTTTAACTGTAATTAAAGAAATCACTGTTTCATTCAATAGCATCTAAATAAAAAAAACATTTTCAGATACATTCGTTTACCCCATATTGTTCATTTACACAATAAACAAAAATTAAGGCTTTTAGTTCTTTCTACTACATCAGGGTTCCCACCCGACCGTGAAAACCGTGAAAACCGGGAATAAAGCCTGTGAATTTCGTTCACCGTGAAAAAACCTTAAATAAGCCGTGAATTTTGTTTACATACCGTGAAAATCTCTACAACTTTTGAATAAATAAAATCAACACGGGTCGTCGTCAGACGATCATATGGGAAAAAGTTGACCTTCGCTATTGCAAAGTAAAAAGTAGCACGCAATGTAGGGGATAGACCACGAAGTTTGACAGGTGCTGCTATCTGAGCGATTTTTACTGATAATATGGTTTATAAACAAATGAGGAAAAGGAAGGGCCGGTGGGAGATGACGCTTCCGGCTCAAATCACGTGAGCCTGTCTTTGTCTGTCGCCAGGTTCCGGGCCTTGGCTACGCTACGCGGCTGTTAAACAAGGCATTCTCTGATTGAACGCGAGATTAATAACACAATTTAATTACTTGATAGATTGTCGTTTAATGTAAACACTTTTCGTATTGGAGTTTTATATTATATCAGATATAGTCTATTATTGTTTTCATAAAATAAAAAAAAGTATACAAATCCTTAATCTAATGTAAGGAATTTAAATTACATTTTAACTTAATTTCATTCTATTAAATCCCTTATTTTATTTAAATATTAATGAGAAAAATGCTATTCAGTACGATATCTATATCGTTGTGTGTAATGATGTTAACACAATGTAATAATTATAAAAAATTTTAATTTATGGTGGACAATAAATTGAATTAATTTAGGGTCTTGCGTAAATAAATAGTATAATAATGTGACGGAGCAGAACCTACACGGACACATATCAATTAACGCAGCGAGACGAGACCATAACTTTATAGGCCTATATAACTGTTTTAATTACCAGTAAGGTCGTTTGAGAAAACAATTTTATTTTTCATCTCTTTAGATATTAAACGGTAGTGATATGCGTTTTCCTTATCAATAATATTTTTTATGATTCCTAAGCTGCATGGATATTACGAGTGTACACGGTTTAAATCTTTTATGGTGAATGTGTGTTTAAATTGTATTAATGTATTAGTAAAATATTACAAATGAAACGTCATGTTATAAAAAACGTTAGAAAAAAAACCATTGCATTTTTTCTAACCAGGAAACAACAAACGTCAAGTAACTTTGTAGTGTTAAGCTTTATTACTACAAAACTACAAATCGAGGAAGTCGTCCAAGTATAATTTTGTCGGGTTCCATACGACTACGTTAACGCTATTAATCATTTCATGCAGATGAAAAATATATCGTACAAGGTTCATTTATTGTAATGTGGTGCAGCGATGTTATGGTAAAAATAACCTTTGTTGTCTTACTGTCAATGAGAGTGGAAGGGGAGGGGTATATCGTGTACTCCACTCCCCCCATCCTCGGACAACAGCTGGTTTCATTGTCTCAACATGAAAGATTTGTTTCCCCAGCTCGGCACTCCAATCTTATTCTTATTGTGAGAATTGATATAAAGATTTAAAAGCTTTTCATTCAACTCATTCTGACACTTTCTCACGGAAATTCTTCTGTTGAAAGAGGCTTCTCTGTCAACAAACAGTGTATAGTTGAAAACTTGAAGGAGGAGAGTTTAGTCGCGTTGAGAAAAAGTTTGTGACGGCATATCAGCAGCAGGAGGATTGGAGGCAATGGAAATCACTAATGAATTAGTTCATGCTGCCAAAAATTCCCACGCCCACTACTCGGAGCACTTGGCAAAACAACGAGAAGAAATGAAAGACAAAATTAATTCTGAGAAAGAGAGGAAGCAAGCTGCAATAGAAAAAAAAGAATTGGAAGCACAAAAAATTCCAGGTTTTGTCCGACGCCAGGAAAAGGGCAGCTGAGTTAGACGATAAGATACAGGAACTTAGCAAAAAGTGCAAATCGTAATTCACTTTTATTCTAGACATTTTTATCAATTTCTTTTATTTATGTGTACAAATATAATTTTTTTTTTGTATAAACTGGTACCAAATAACTTTTCTTATAACAAGTTGTATATAATTTTTATAACATTTAACGTTTATATGTTATTTTAATTTCAATAAAATTGCCTTTTCTTATGTACTAATTAAAATGTGAACCTGTGATTATGTGAAAAATTTTCTGTGGAAAGAAATCGATCGAAATAATAATAATAATATGTGTTAAACAAGAAAATAATTTTAATAATCACGCAAGTGTGTACTTCATGGACTCAAACGAGTTAGCCTTAGCCAACGTACGAATCCTGTCACCCTGCATCTTGTCTAACCTGTGTCAACAAAGTTTCTCTCAGATTTCAACAAACTTGTAAGTTTAAAGAAAATTATGAGCTATGTGCATGCTAATTATATTGAAATTTGTCTTTGTCATTGCTTTGATGACTGTTATGATGATGTTTTGTAAAAATAATATGCCCTTGTTATATTCATTATGTAGCAAATCGCACATAAAATCGGTTAGCGGCTCGCCGCTCATTGCTTGCGTCGTAACCGAAGCCTATTGTTATTTCGTTCTTTTAGGACGTTTCCGTCAATTCCTGCACGACCAATGACATCGTTAGTCAAATGGGAAGAAGTTTTATATTGTATTTTACCGCTCTGGCCGCGTCTGTAGTGTTTACGTCTCAACTTCGCCCCTCTCCAACACGATTTTGTTTGTACCTGTAACGTTGTTTATGAAAACTTTTCCGACCTTGAATTTTAATTTTTTTTAACCGTGAAAACCGTGAATTAGCCGTGAATTTGAGTATTTAGATTGAGTGGGAACCCTGTACATGCTTAATGCGTGGGTCAGAAGAATTTAATATAGTGACAGTATGTACTAGTGAAAATAAAATTTGAATGTACACGATTTGTAATCTAAAATGTGTGTTTAGGGCTGTCAGAATGGGAAGATGCTGGAATTGTGGCTCAAGTTTTGGCTGCTTCTCAACAAGAGTACCTTGACAATCTGAAGAAAGCGAGGGATGCTAACAATGCACATCAAATTGACAGTGATGCCAACTTTGGAGGCCCTTCAACATCTAGTTAACGACATTGTTTATTCTCAATTTTTTTTATAGAGTGAAGATCTGTTGATCACAAGAGTAAATTATATCTTAAAGTTTTTCTATACAAAACCATTGATTGAAATTAGTAGCCACTGTTCTGTGCATATCCAAACGATGTTTTATCTATTTTTTTAAGATTATATAGTGGGATACACGGTGGTGAACAGAGAATAGTGTTTTAAGCATCAGAAACTTCAGAACTTACTTTTTAGTTTTAGTCAAACACCTTAATACAGTACTTTGTAAGAATTCAAAGTTAACATGGTGTAATAAATTTAACTAAGTTAATATTAACATTAGAACTGGCAAGGCTTTACTGACTAATGTCTTTGGCTGTGTGTAAATCGTTTTCATTACTAATCGTTTAATGCTACTTATTAGAACATTACGTATTGTTTAAACTGAATTGTATGTAAATCTATTTTACATTTTAAATGAAAAATATGACACTCATTTCTTTTTACTTCCGGTGTTTTGAAGTCATTTCTAATACCCGGTCATATCAGTATAAACATCAATAGCGAAAATAGATGATTACCAAGATTTGAACTGTTTATAAACAATTGCATGATAGTTGTGTACCAAGATTTGAACTGTTTATAAACAATTGCATGATAGTTGTGTACCAAGATTTGAACTGTTTATAAACGGTTGCATGATAGTTGTGTACCAAGATTTGAACTGTTTATAAACGGTTGCATGATAGTTGTGTACCAAGATTTGAACTGTTTATAAACGGTTGCATGATAGTTGTGTACCAAGATTTGAACTGTTTATAAACAATTGCATGATAGTTGTGTACCAAGATTTGAACTGTTTATAAACAATTGCATGATAGTTGAGTACCAAGATTTGAACTGTTTATAAACGGTTGCATGATAGTTGAGTACCAAGATTTGAACTGTTTATAAACGGTTGCATGATAGTTGTGTACCAAGATTTGAACTGTTTATAAACGGTTGCATGATAGTTGAGTACCAAGATTTGAACTGTTTATAAACGGTTGCATGATAGTTGTGTACCAAGATTTGAACTGTTTATAAACAATTGCATGATAGTTGTGTACCATAATTTGAACTGTTTATAAACGGTTGCATGATTTGCAGAATCGACCCCAGTAGTGAATAAATCTGAAATAATTGAAACTAGTACATGCAAATTTTAATTGTGACATTCAAGAGTTGTCTTGTTTTTATCCTAGTGTAAGGTAAGGTTTCCAAGTACAGTCCATGCTTGCCAGTTCTAGAGCCAACAGTGGCATGCCGCATTCTGTATAGTAATTAAAATTGAGTACATAGCACAATAATAACTATACTAAATAAAAACAGGCAATTTTTGCTCTATAAAATAATCTTACAAAGATCGATATAAATGTTGAAAATGCATGAAAATTTTCTTACAAAGTAAGATGAATAAACCATTACCACTGAAGTTATTGTTGTAAAATCAATTTTTATAGTGTATATGGTAAAAGTCACAAAGTAAAATTGTGAAAAGATCAAATTGTTTTTAAATAAGAGACATAAATCATTAGAACTGACGTTATTGTTGTATTGTTTGTTAAGAGGCATAAAACAATACCACTGACAATGTTTTGAGGTAATTTGTAACATCAGCGTTTATAAATACATTTAAATCAAATAAAATGTTATTGATATATACAATGTAAATGTGTAACATCAACGTTAAAAATGCATTCAATTCAAATAAAATGTATTTATATGTATAAGATACATCTATGTACAGTATACTCACTATATACAGTGTAAAAGACTGCCCATTTTTAATGTCTAGTAGTTAACTAATCGACCTAGACATACAGTTAGAATTAGTATATAGAATTTCTATATACTGTTTCCTAACCATGTTAACTCTTAAAACCCATTTTAAGTTACTAATAATAACTAACTAACTAACTGTAAAATTTAAAACTACATGTAAAACAAAGCTTAAAACGATAGAAATGTTTTTAATAAAAATAATTTTAAACAATAATTAATGACACTGGGTTGCAGATTTTTGTGAATGAACCATGTAGTTTGTTTTCGTTTTAAATGTTTCCGCTAAGAAGGAGATCACTATGACTTTGCTATTCACGTATCATGCTTTATCTCCGTAAAACTAAATTTAAAAAAAATGTTCTGCCTTCTTTTGAAATATTATTATCATACTAATATTGTTGTGGAATTAATTTTTATATTGTTTTTTTTTATTTTGTATTATTTTGTAATATTTTATATGCAAAGTAAAATTGTTACAAGATCAAAAATTTAAAAAAATAAGAGGTATAAAGCAGCGCTACTGACATGATTGTTGTATTCATTGTTAAAAGGTATAAAACAATAAGATTACTTGTACCAAAAAGGATTTGAGAAAGAACAAATTTAATTATCTTTAATAAAATTTGTTCTTTCCTCAAATTCATTTCAGTACATAGAATCTTAAAATAATATACTGCAAGATCTCACTATTTTTATGTTTTAAATATTCAAACATCCAACCTAAGTCTGCTTAGTTTTAAGAATATTCTTAAGGAAACTTTCAAACCAAACCTCTGGGCTTAGTTTTAAGAATATTCTTAAGGAAACTTTCAAACCAAACCTCTGGGCTTAGTTTTAAGAATATTCTTAAGGAAACTTTCAAACCAAACCTCTAGGTCAATTAATTAAACTATTCACTGACATTTGATATGGGTGGTTTATATGGCCCTGTATAAATATATATGTATATACGTTTTATTATAGCTTAGTAAATTGTACTGTTTCATAGTTTTTAAGTTAAAATATTCCAATTTCTCTTCTGAATGATTAGTTTTCATCTGTAAACGATTTGAAAATATTGAAGTGACAGTGTATTTTAAATGGGATGTTGCATGCTATGTAACAAGTGCTGGAATATGTGCTAAAAGAACATCATTTTTCCAGTGTGTACTTATGTTATACATTTTTGTTTGAAATTACGTTAGTCTTTCATGTATTGAACTGTTACTGAGCATGTTTTCAGTAAGTTTTCTTGGGCGGAGAAAGAGTAATTTGATAATGTGTTTAAAATCATAGGGAGATGGGGTAACTAGAGCTTTGGGTTTGGATCTTAATTTGTTGCCTCTTCCAAAAAAGTACAATAAGCTGGTTTCTTATGTACATTCTCTCAGTAGTAATGTAGAATTTTTATTTTCTGGAAGTTTTCTCAGTTTATCCTTGGTTATGTATTACAAATAGATGGAGCAATCAAATGCCGACTTTGGCCAGTGCGCCGGTGCGAGTTTTGGTGCTCAACCAAGAGGAGTGTCACCGTCAATTACTGACATCATACTTACTATGTAATTTGAACTGCGTGACAGCGATGTCGCTCCCCTCATCGATTGCACAGGTCCCTTTCCCAGTCCCAGTCAACATCGCACTTCAACCAGCACGCTGCTCTGTCAACTCTGTGTTATTCACCGGCCATAATACCTGCTCAAATTTGACGTTCACGTTGCAGTGTTTTGTGAATACTGTACGTCTTGTAAAGAAGGCAGTAAAGTTGTTTAAATTCCTCTTGATAATGCCTCGAGTTCATTAATATGATCCTTGGTTTTCTTTAATAATCAAGAATGTAATGTATTGATACGTATCTTGAAACAATATACGTATCAATATACACACTGGGATTCCATGTAAATTTCAAATGTATACCTTATTTCATTCTTGTCCTTCAGACAATCACATAAAAAGAAATGTTTTATATCCCCACGACAGACAAATTCACGCCACCAGACAGGTTTACTAGTGTTGCTGATGGCAGTGCTGCTGATTGCTGTTTTGGATTCAACTAATTACATGACAATGCCCCATCTGTTCGTATACAATCAAGGGTTTTTATTAACAAATTTTGCATTCCATTAAACAAATTTATGATGCCTGAAGTTTGATATTGATGATATTTTTTATCTTCTATACTATGAGAGGCTATGCTTGGACTTATTGCTATGATTATTTTAATTTTAAATTAACATTCATTACATTTTAAACTTGTTGATAGTAATTTAATCTTTTGATGTATGTTGTGTGAAACTGAGGGGAACTGCACTAAGTTGTTTGATATTTTAGCTAGTAAGTTTATTTCAAATATTTGATGAAATATATGGTTGATATTTCAAAACATATTTTTAAAAAATAGGAAAATTGACTTATTTCAGCTAAAAGTATATTCCTTGCACTTAAAATGTGAAGTACTATCCAAATATGGGAAGTATTTTTATTTTGAATATACATTTTTTATGTAAAAGCCTCATAAATGTAGCAGGAGCACTTGGAATTTGATTAGCATTTGTTGAACAACTCTTCTAAATATTGAACAATGATGTGTACTTTTGTCATAAATACACAATTTATCATTATTCAAAACCCAATGTTTAGTTTCTGTTGTAAAATATTTGATTTTTTTACTGTAAAGTAGAGTTATGTTAATTTACACTGTGCTGTAAAACTTTCAGTGTGTAATTTAAACATGTTGTTGTGTTAGAAATTTGATTTTAATTAAAGATATAATTGTTTACCAAGGAATTGTCTTATTCTTCTGCTTACCTACAGCTATTTCATTATAATACAGTATCAATCTACGTTTTTTTGAGTCCATTTAAAGTATTTTTTATTTAATGTGGTCAGTAGAATACACATTATAAGTAACCATTGACAACGTTCCAGTAGAAGGAATCTTAGAAGGAGTTTTAATTGATTAAGTGACAAATACTTTGTTTAAGCAGCATCCATTCTCATCATTAGTTCCTCCAACTTGATGAGGGTTTTTGGAAGTTTACCTTATGAGAAGCATCCATTCTCATCATTATTCCTCCAACTCAGTGATTTTGAAGAACCAGATGAGGGTTTTTGAAGTTTACCTGATTATCCAACTTGAGTTTTTGGAAGTTTACCTTATGAGAAGCATCCATTCTCATCATTAGTTCCTCTTGATGAGGGTTTTTGGAAGTTTACCTTATGAGAAGCATCCATTCTCATCATTAGTTCCTCCAACTCAGTGATTTTGAAGAACCTGATTAGGGTTTTTGGAAGTTTACCTTATGAGAAGCATCCATTCTCATCATTAGTTCCTCCAACTCAGTGATTTTGAGGAACCTGATGAGGGTTTTTGGAAGTTTACCTCATGAGAAGCATCCATTCTCATCATTAGTTCCTCCAACTCAGTGATTTTGAGGAACCTGATGAGGGTTTTTGGAAGTTTCCTTATCATGAGAAGCATCCATTCTCATCATTATTTCCTCCAATTTAGTGATTTGAGGAACCTGATGAGGTTTTTGAGAAAGTTTAATGGTTTAGAAGAGACATCTGTTATGCCAGGGGCTGCACTGGATGGAATCTGCTACTGATCCACGGGTTTATCATTCATGTGCTTGCTTTTTTGTATTTTTTTGTCAATTTCAGCAATTTTTGCTTCACTTGGAAATGTTTCTTGTGAAAATGATTTGTTTGTTTCACTTGTCAGTGGGATGGTACTTTCATGTTTGCATTTTTCATCATCAATGAAACAGATTTCATCACCTGCCGGTTTATTTCTCTATGAGTCAATAATTTTTTCTTATATGTTAATGGTGGCTAGTTTTATCTAGATTTACATCCCCTATTATCAAGTATTAGTGATTAACCATTGAATTTTGTCTATTTCAAAACAAAACCGATTTATTTGCAAAAATATATAGCAGGGCCCTCAAGGGGCAGTTACTGTACCGATACGGTGACGACAAGTAAGGGGTGTTGTGAGCAATTACCTATTTGGAATAAAACCCATCATGTTTTTTAGCTTAAAATTCCGTTCTCATACCTTTGTCATTATAAATTGTTAGTTTACTACCCAGTGGAGTAGCCAGGGTCCGGGTCACCCTCAAAACATTACAAATGTCAGTAATTCATATTTCTTGTCTACTTAGTTTCAGTGGTTTTAGTCCTTGTGAAAGTATTGATAAAAACTTATGTACTCTAGTTTTCAAATATAGAATAAATATTGATCAGTATAATCAACGAACATTAATAATGAGAACTTGTCAATTTTAAATGTTGTAATACGTTAGCATTTAATATTACCAATTAATTCACGCCATGCCACTGGCTGTGGACTAACTTGGGGCAGTGAAGAATATTTAGGCGGGGTGGGAATCAGAGGAAGCGTAGACGGTCAGCTGTTTTTTGTTCCAACTTAACACAAGCAAGTTTCCATCAATTTTCAATCACTACTGAAAACTTCCTCCAAGTCTACAAAACTAAAGCAAGAAATGTAGTTACTCTAAGTGGTGCTCAAAGGGCCAAGGAAAGGAGCAAAATCGAGAGTACTTAAAGCCCTTTGTTATAACCATTGTATTTTGAGGAGAAAACGAAATCCCCCTTCGTATTCATCGAGATTGTGGGTCGCTAACTGTAGAAAAACCTCCAAATAAAGATGGAAAGTTCAGAACCTTACTTCGATTTTGGGCTGAAACTGATGAAAAATTCAAGCAGCATTTTAATAAGTGTGTGTGAAATGCAACTTATTTAAGCCCTAATGTGGAAAAAAAAATTATTGATGTTGTGGAAAATTGATCCAAAGAAAACTCGTCCAGGAGATAAATAGTAGTGATTGTTTTTTTAATCCTAGGCGATGAAGCAATGGACGTCTTGGGGAAGGAGCAATTTTTGTTATGCATTCGCTACATTACAAAAGATGCTAAACCAGTACTAAAAGAGGATTTTCTTTCTTTTACACAGATTGTTGATTTATCTGCCAAAGATTTTCAGTTATTTTGCAAAATACAAAAGTATATTGAGCTTAGATATAACTAAACTCGGCCAAGGCTATGATGGATGCTCCACATTTAGTGGACATATAACTAGTGTCCATCAAAGGTTTCAGAATATGTATCCGAAGACTACTAGTATGTTTACTATAAGACCCACAGGCTAAATTTTGTTTTAACTGATTCACTTAACGTTCCTTGTGTGAGTCTGTAAATGATATATCAAGCATTGTTAGGAATAATGTACAGGCTAATGACGCATTGAAAACCAATACTTCTAATCTAGTCCCAGAAAGTAAGAAAAACTTACCTTTTGAGATTGTGTGAGACGAAGTTCATTGAGCTGCAGGACATCATCAGTACATTTTTTGGCTCATTTCAGCTATAATAGCCACTCTTCAAGAGTTGTCTGAAAGTAACAGGGCAGTATCATCGGCCGAAAATCTTTTCTCAGAAATTGAGAAGAGTAGTTTTTACATCTTACTAGTTACTTGCAAGTTTTGATTTAGCCTCACTTTGCCCTTATCAAAGTACCTTCAAAAAGTTGAAAGTGATCTATCATCAGCCATAAACTACATTAATAACTGATAAATACCCTTCAAAATGTAAGTTAAACGAATAAGGAAGGCATGGAAAATGACATTGAAGCCTTTCTGCATTATTCAAGAAGGCACAAACCTTGATAAAAGATAACTTTGATACAGAAAGTATTCCTCGACAATCCATTTGCCAAACAAAGAGACAATACTCCTCACATCAATGCAGAGGAATATTTATGTGAGAACAATATTTATACCATGCACAGACACACTGATTTCTGGTCTTGTAGATCGGTTTGGTGCAAACAAACCACTGTTAAAAGCTTTTGATGCACTGCTACCAAAAACCGCAGATGCAAACAATTTTAAGTCGTTAAGTAAGCTTTAACTGTTCTATGAAGATCATAATCAATTCTTGAATCTGAGTACTTACTGTGGTGTAGACAATGGTATGATGTTCAAGACAATCATAAACCAAAACAAATTATGGCCATCTTGGACAGTGCGATCAACTATTCTACCCTAACATAAACTACTTGTGGGTTCTGGCAACTTTGCCAGTATCTACAGGTAAAGTTGAGAAAGAGACCATTCTCATCATTGAAGATAACAAACGTACCTTAGAAATTCCATGGAAAATGATTGGTTTATAGGATTAGCTCTACCATCAGTGCATTACCCAGTTTCCATAACAGCAGATGAGGTACTTGACGAGATGATCAGATCAGGGATGACAAGAATTTTGTTGTAAGATAAAGTCAGAAGCTCACTTGTTTACTTCAAATTTTTAAACCAAATTGCCATTATAATTTGAATAAAGTGTTGTTTTTAAAATAGTTGTTATTCAGTATAAACTTTGAACTAATAAAGGATTTCATACAATAAATTGTTGCAAAAATTAGTGTTTAGCCATTATATTTTTTTCAACTTTCTGAGGGAGCACGCTCGGACTTTCCTTTTTCTCGTAGTTATAACACCCCCTACTCCTGTTATGCCCCCCAAAATAATTTCTTGGCTACGCCACTGTTACTACCATACACACACTAAAAGTAGAATATTGCTTTCAATAACCAATTTAACACTAGCTATAGGTTAACAAAACATGTAGCAATAAAAATATTCTTAACAAGAGGGTCACCACATCAATTCATCCTGAAAATTTTAGATTTTCAACCCACTATCTCAGATTTTGATGAAACTTTACATTTTTAGGTCTTTCATATAGATAAGGAAATATACCAATTGTTACATTCCTACCTCAACCCATTTTTGTTGTATAGGCAGTTAAAGTTTGGGCAAATTGAGCATTTTACATATTCCGAGAACACTGGACAAGCTTCTACTTTCAATTAAAAAAGTTGTATCTTCATCATTTATAGTGTAACCGTTAGGGAAATTTACAATATTATTTAGTAAACTGTGCTGATAACAAAAAATATAAACCCTAGATATCTTTATTTGCGTGACTTAAAAAAATATATTTTTGGTAGTTCTTTAAGATTCAAGATTTTATTCATCATTAATCATACAGTGATGCAATAGATTTCGTCAATAGCAATATAACATCATTTTACTTTTTTAATTGTTTGTTGAGTTCCGTTTGTAACTACTATATTTAAGTGAAAGTTTAAATAAATATAGAATAACATAATAAATAGTTACAGCACTATATACACTACACTGTAATAGTTTTAACATTAAAAACATAGATTACCAATAGGTTAAAAGACATACTATATAACCAATATATTTAAGTGAAAACTAAAACAAATATAAAACATTATAAATAGTTATAACACTATATAAACTACACTGTAATAGCTTCAACATTAAAAACATAAATTATTAACAGACTAAAAGACATACATTTATGAATAAATAATTAGACAACAGTTAAAAACATAAAAAACAATAAAATGTAAAACAATGAACAATGAATAGCCTATATACATTACATCAACATTTATAAAATACATACATTTAACTATCTAATCTGAATTTAGCTTTGATTCAAAATTAGTAAAAGATGTCCTTAAATTTACCATAATCAGTATCTAGATAGTCATCAACCTTGTAGAAAACTAGTTCCTTTAACCACTTTTTCAAGCAATATTTGAATTTATTAACAGAGACAATGTGAGCGGATTGTGGCAATTTGTTAAATAATCGATTTTTCATGCAAAATATGCTGTTATTTGTTTTTGTAAGTCTAGCAGGTAGTAAATCTAGGGCATAGTTATTTCTTGTGTTATAATTATGAATATCAGATCTAATTTTATATGTATGCAAATTTTCTTTTACGTTTATTAGACAGAAATACATATATAAACATGGGAGTGTCATTATTTTTAATTCTTTGAAAATGGGAAAACAAGATTCACGATTGTCCAGTCCTTTTATGGTCCGTAAAGTATATTTTTGCCATCTAAAAACTTGTTCCATATAAGTACTATTTCCCCGTAAAGTAACACCATATATAATCTGAGAGTGAAAAAAGCGTAATACGCATTGATCAACATATCACTACTAACACACAGTTTAAGTTTTCTTAGTAAATAAGTGATTTTAGATAGCTTTTTGCAAAGGTATTGTATATGTACATCCCATTTCAAACTGCTGTCTAAGTATAGGCCAAGTAGTTTTAATAAACTCTGTTTCAGTTAATTTAGTTAATCAAAAAATAATTGATTATGTCTTTTTTTTATTTATATTTAAACAATTTGTTTTAAACCAGCTCTCTGCAATATTCATTGATACATTCTGATCTACTTGCAATTTTCCTATGTCTTTTCCACTCCAAACTAAAGTAGTATCGTCTGCATATAATACCGATTTGTATGGTATATTACCTGGGAAATCATTTATTGCTATTAAAAATAGGAATGATCCCAAGACAGATCCCTGGGGAACACCAGATTTAATTAATTGAAAATTAGATCCATCATTATTTTGATATACCATTTGTTAACTGTTACACAAGTAGGATGTCATTAAGCCAAGTTCCTTACCTCCCAAACCATAACATTGCAATTTTTTCAATAATATTTCATGAGAGACACAATCAAAAGCTTTGGTCAGGTCAATCAGAGTAGCACATGTCAATATTTCATCTTCAAAACCGTTCAAAACATAATTAACAACACATTCAACGGCCTTAACCCGGCAGTGGTTGCTGTGGGTCATAGTGACCCGCACGTGACTTTTGTCATCTGTCTTGACTATACAAAAATATTAATTTTTCCGGCCTTTCGCATACCTGCCTGCCTCCCCACCCACTATAACTCAGAACAGTTTTGTTCAGTTAAAGCAAAACTGGTGTCCGGGATAGACACGAGTGGGTCACCGTGACCCGCAGCGACCGTTTTCATTGTCAAAGTGTCTTAGATCAAATTATTTTTTGAACAGTGTTTTTTTAGCGTTTATGGTGTTTTTATTAACATTTATAGCATATAATTTTTTATTCTATGTTATTGTTCAAAAACTAAGTGAAATGGCTGAAGGCTCAAGTACAAGTGCTCCCTTTCGAGCGACAGAGCGTGTAGTGTTGGATGAAAACAGAATTCTCCAGGCTCTGCAAGAAGATGTTGAATCCGATGTTGAAACTGGAGCTGAAACTGATGTTGGAAGTGACGTAGATGAAATAGAAGAAAGAGAGGACGATGCCTGCAGAAATTCAAATACAGAGCAGAGTGACGAAGATTCGGAAAATGATGGACCTGTGTCGGATGATGAAATTCCTCTTGCGTATAGAGGACATTACCTAGGATTACCTCATATTGTTTACTCATGTAATATAATTTATTATAATAACATGTTAAAGAGAAAATCTTTAAACTTTAAGTTTTTTTGAAAAATGTAATTTATTTTCAGGTATCAATGAAGAGTGCCTGACTTGTTTTACTTCAAACATTTTTCTCAAGATAATATTTTAAGAATAGTGATAAGTTTTGATTATTTCTTAAAAACTTAATGTAGTTATTATAAAATAAATTATATGCAATATTAGGTAAGGTTTAAATACTTCATAGTGGTTTTAATATTTTACTTAATAATTTTCTACTTAAGTTTTAGTTTTTATTTTATTACATTTGACAGGAGAATTTACTAAAAATATTTCTAAATAATGTATGTGTTTTAAATTTTATTTAGGTACTTTGTATCTTAAACAAATAAATACAATCATTAAAATTTAAATATTTTTGTAACTAGATTTTTATACAGACATTAGAAAATTAGTCAACACAAACTGCTAAGATTTGTGACATACATTTCATAATTTTAAAACAACATGTAAATAAATAAAAAATGTTTCCGAAACATGTTAAATTCTATTAACTAGCTTCAAAATTAATATATATGTAATATTAATTAAATAAGTAATAGAGCTTTTCAGATATAACAAGGTTTTAATTTGCGGGTCACATAGACCCACAGCGACCGGATTCAGGTGCGACATAGGCGCGACCACTCCCGGGTTAATTGTATTCAAGCCTGGAATAAAACCAAACTGTTCAACACAAAGCAAATTATTATTAACAAAGAAATTATATAATTGATCTCTAATACATGCTTCAAAAACTTTACTAATTACGGGGATTAATGATATTGGTCTGTAACTTGATGGATCAGACTTTTTTCCTTTCTTATAGATCGGTATTACCTTTGTAAATTTTAACATATCTGGGAACACACCTTCAGTTAAGGCTCTATTGAACAAGAAAACCAATGGCTTAATTACAAAATCAATGATTTCATTGATTATTCTATTTGATAACCCACATATATGTCTTCACTATTAGACATGCTAAAATTACTGACAATATATTTTACCTGTTGTTCAGTTATTGCATGCCAGAAAAATGTTTTATTTTGCATTATTAGATTATTACTATGTAAGTATTGATTTACAAGTAAGGTTGCTCCCATGACATCAATAGGTTTGTTAATGTTCATTTCTGTTGGTGCATTAATGAAGTAGTCATTAAAATTGTTTGACTTGATTGGACACTCAAGATTTCTACTGTTTCCACCAGATTCTACTCTAACTACCTTCTGTGCTGCTTTGCACTTGTTTTTAGAATTTGCAATAAATTCATTATTGTGTAACATTTTTAGCCTCATTAATTTTATATATGTAATGTTTTTTTTTCCTTTTGATACAGTTCTTTTAATTGTTTTTTTCTGTCCAACTCATCATTACTACATTGGACATATAAGTTATAGCGTACAATTACTCTTTCTTTAATTTTTTTTCAACTCATTGCTGTACCACTTATTTGTTTGCTTTGTTTTATTATGTTTGAATGTATTATTTTTTATAGGACAGCATTACTCAAAGGTATTTCTAAGATAACCTAACACATTTGTAATAATAGCAATTCTACATTCCGCTCACAGAGCATATAGCTCCAGTCAGTCTCACTTAATATGTGTTTAAGAGAATTGATAACCTTTACAGATAGCACTCTAAAACTACAAGGTGATACATCTTTCTGTTTGCTTTCTATATTCTCTCTAAGTATCTGACAATAAAGGCCATCATGATCTGATATATGTGGTTTGAAAACTTTGCATTCACTTACATTATGTACATTATTAGTTATGATGTTGTCAATACAAGCCAATCCTCTAGTAGAATTTTTGTTTAAACAAAATAAATTATAAGATGTCAGAAGGTTAAGAAAATTTTGAGACTCTTGTGAGTTTTCTGAAATATTTACATTGAAGTCACCTGTGATAACCAAGTCATATTCAGGCATAAACCTTCTGGTAAGAAAATTTAAAAAATTGTCTAATTTTGTCAAGAATAAGTTATTATCAGACTGAGGAGTACGATATATACTAACTAAACTATGTGGTAACTTTTTAAAACAATAGCAACTACTTCAAAAATACTTAAAACACGAAAAACAATTAACATTTAGTATTTCAAAATCGATGCTTTCCTTAACAAATATGGAACAGCCCCCACCTCTATGAGGTTCTTCTCTACAATACATGTCAGCCACAACAAAACCTTCAGCCACAACAAAACCTTCAGGTACATAAAGTAATTTTTCATATGAGTTAAGCCAGTGCTCATTTAAACTGACAACATTACAATTAAATTCATTCAACATTACTTCTAACATTCCAACTTTTTTTCTTAATGACTGAATATTTAAGTGAACTAAATTAAGTGGTGTAATGTTTATTACATTTTTACTACTTATATAACATGACATATTTTGTATTTTATGATATCTATTGATGTTGAGGCCAACTTCTTCTGTAGATAAGGTTTTGTGAATGCTCAAGCTGGTCTTCCATTTTCTGAAGTGAACGCGTTTCTCAAGTCTTTCTGATTCATTACGTCCACGTCACTTATAAGTTGTTGAGGTTTGAATGAAGAGACCCCAATTCTTTTCTGATTATATTTTACTACCGCTTCACATATTTGTTCTGAAAGCCACATTTTCCCATGAGTGTTGAGATGCATACCATGTCTTGTGTGATGTTGTCGCATTGCCTTACTAGATTCTACAAGAATAATATTACTATATTTTTCACTCAATTGTTTAAGGTTACTATTCACTTTTTTTACCTCACTGTTCACACATGACCAGTCAGATAGATCATATCTGTGAGGGACATCTACAATAACAAAATTATGGCTCTTCTTTTCATTCAGTATGTTTTCAATTCCAGTTATGAATTTATCACCTTCATTTCTTGCAACATCATTAGTTCCACCGATAATTACACATAGGTCTTCGTTTTCTAAGTTTTCTTTATTAATGGTTTCTATATTTAGAACCTGTTCAGATCGTCCACCAGGTCTAACAAAACCAATTGCTTTATAAAGGTTCTGCTTCTTATTTACATGCCATGATAAATTTTTCCCATGGCTGTCAGCACATATTAACAATTTTTTCTTCAGTTTTTTTTATTGTTACTGTGGTATCTATAGTAGTAGCTTGCTCTTCATCTATTTCAACACCCGTCAATTCATTGCTTTCACTCTCTATAATATTAAGTGACTCAAAGCGGTTGGGAGACATAAAAGAAATTTCTGGTTCAGTGTATGTTGATTTAGGTGATATATTTATTTTATTTAATCTTCTTCTTATTACTGTAGAGAATAATAAATCCTTATTGACGTTTCCTGTTTTTTGCAGTTCACTCATAGCAGCATCAATATGATTAGGAGTAGATGTAGGTGTATAATGTCTCAAATGTTGTATTTCACATCTATGGTTGCCCACAGAAGACTCCTTACATCTGCTGTTATGGCCACTATTGGTAATTCTTAGTTGATTTTCAAGTAGTGCTATTTTTTTGTTATAAGTACTATTTCTTCTTCTTTTTTTAGAACTAGAGCCTCTAATTGAGTGTTATGGCTCCGAAGCTCATTTACTTACTTGCCTATTTGCTTGATTTAGGTCCTCATTTTGTGTTTTAATAATAATAAGTAAATTATTAACTTCATTTTCCAGTTCCTTATTGATTTCATTAGTGATGATTTTCATGCTTCTAAACTCCTCATTAATATCCATAGTTTCTTTATCTTCCAAAAAATTACTTTTAGAAACTATACCTTCTGTTTTATTCTTATTTTCAAAAATACAACCCTTTTTATTTTTATTTCCATCTTTTTTCAATGTTGTCTGTGGAAAACAAACATTTTTCGCAGAGATACTCCAATTGAAGTTTATTTATTTTTTGGAAATCTTCAGTGCTCATATCAATACATATAAAATGGTGCCATTTGCTACAACTTCCTTTACACAGGACAGCTTGAGCACACTTGCCAACATTCTTAAAACATACACCACAGGGATATTTAGACTTTTTTATTGTGTACGAAAAGTGGTTTTAAAGCAAGTGTTATTCAGCTGCAATATAACAACTTAAAATATTGTGAAATCAATTGATAATATTAATAATAATATATGTATAAATGTTCTAGTACTTTGATTTCAATTTAATCGATTTACCCTTTTTATTTAACAAAAACACAGAACAGCATTTTATTAATTAAACTATAGGATTGCAAGTTAGCAAACTTTTTTGTTATCAGACAGCACAGATGTATTAAACAACCTCAGTCAAGTTTCAAGGTCAGCAATCAAGATAAGAGTCAAAGCTTTATCAATTGACAATGTCAAAGTTTGTAAGTGTTTTTAGGGACAGAAAAGGTGTTTAGTAACACTGTTTCGAGACCTGCAATCTGATCTCCTCCACAGGTGAATAACTAACCTAACACATAACTACAATCTAGATTAAAATAAACCGATCATACCAGAGCTGTGACACACAAGTTAGGAATCACAACAATCATGTGTTTCAATTCCATGCACACACTATCTTTAAAACATGCACTTAATAAAAACAAAATATTAGTTATTCTAGAGAATCAGGATCATAATAGGTAAAAAAAGGAAACGGGAATGGGCCTTTTGTATTATTGGCTCATTCTAGATGAACTTCTCAAAACCATAATTTAACATCGATTTGTTACAAATCTCTAATCTGTTTGATACTTTAGGTCTCTTTGTTAGTTAATTTTTCAAAATTGGCAACCAGAGCAGCCTAATTTTGACTGGTGGCTGGCTGATTGGTTGGTCTCCTGGTATGAAGCCTTGATTAATTTAATTTTAAAGAAATGAGGTTTCCAACGTATTGTTGGCTTCATCCCAATTTCTACGATGATCTGTGAACCAACAGTGATGTGCAATTTTTTACTTTTCTGTTACCCCCTATCTCGTGTTTTCTTTGTGGTATTTCATCCTAACATTTAATAGTCTTTATGTCTCACCTATGACGTATTTCCTGCAACAAATATATTTTATACTGCAAACACAGTTTTTGAATCCCGTGTGCAATTTTTTTGTTTTGTGTTTTATGAGGCTTAGTCTAAGTAACAATGTCTTTTTTTCTAACTCAGTTCTAATGTTGTCTTTTCTACCTACTATTCTAATTTTCTCCGATGATCCCAGCATATAATGGATTGACAAACAAATTTATATCTGTTCTGATTTACGGACTCGGAAATGATTCTTCAGTTTCGTTTGCACTGGTTTACTATTGATTGAGGGTACCCATTGCATCAAAGAGCCAATTCAACTTTCTTAAATTGCTCTTTCTTCTACTTCTTCTAAGGGGCTGCCTATTGCCATGCACTTAAGCCTCAAGGGCCTTTTGCACACCCCGGAAGTGTACCACGAGGCCAACCAGTCTATGGCTTCAGCAGTTCTACAAACCGCCAAAATAACCGATCAGGTCCTTCTGGGGAAATTCACCATTTTTGTCCTAACTACCGAAAGTGGCATAGCGCTCCCTTGCTAGGGCGGTCAAAGAGAAACCATAAACAAATATAATATATGTGTAATCACCTAATAGCTGAGTCAGAGTTAATTTTAATCAAATCAAATCAGTCTTTATTGCCCTTGAACAACATACAATATTGTACAGCAACAGTCATTAGCCTATCCACTCATTCACACACAATCATACATGCAAAAAGTTCCTCCTCCAGACAAACATGCAATGCCTATATCAGATCCTGTTAAAACGTGCTTCGATTTTAATTTTAATTTCCCAGGCGGCTTTCCATGAACTCACCCACAGTGTAAAAAGCACCTGACACCAATAGGCGTTTAAGACGAGATTTAAATTTTTTTGGTATCTGCCTATGTTTTAACATCCTCAGGGAGCCTATTAATCAACCTAACACCGGCCTGCGATGGCAAATTATGAGACGCACCATTCGATGGGGTTGACTGCGATATTTGTCCCTGCCTCTTGTCTCATACAGGTGAATGTTCCTTCCCTGAGCCAATGTGCCCTTTGATTTACAGAACACAGCCACCTCGAAGATGTAGAGGCAGGGCAAGGTCAGTAAACCAAGCTCCCTGAAGGCATCCCTGCACGACTCTCTTCTCTTTAATTTTGAAATGATTCGTACAGCTTTCTTTTGAAGGCGAAACACTCTTTCCAGTTTGTTGTTTGCACAGCTGCCCCAGAGTCTTACTCCATATGCAAGGTGCGGATAAACAAAGCCAAAATAAGCCATTCTCAGGATGTCGTGAGAACAGTGTTTTGCCAGATTCCGCAAAGCATACAAACCTGAAGTTACTCTGGAACAAACACTTTCAACATGATTAATAAATGTATGATATCAAATGTATATAATTTAAATAAAATATTTTATTAGGTTATACTCAAAATGGTATTAATTACTGTATGTAATGTAAAAAATACCACAGTTGCAAAAATATTTTAAAATAATGTTTTAATATTTCCAGCGGTCAGAAAATAACTTCATGTCACTTAATATACTAAAAAATTATTTATTACAAAACATGAAAAATGTAAAAACAAGCTAGATTTAATAAAATTACCACTAAATTTCAATAAATACTTTTTTAAAATATGGTTATAGTAACTCCTTATTATTTAAAAGTGTATTCTAAATCAAATTATTTAGATTTATAATTTCTGTTCACAATGAAAAGTTAAAGACAAAAAAGTGTATAATATAATCCAAAGTAATGATAATGTGCTGAATCCTGTATCATTGAAATTGTAACAGAGTTATAGTAGCAGTAACACCTAGTTATGCTTCAGGGAACTAAGAAAACACAAAAACGTCAGTCAAGGACGAATCCAGTCCTAAATTTTGGAGCGGGCCACCTGAGTTTTAGTTTACCACTATTAAAAGCTGGAAATATCGCATTTCAATACACCAGAAACTAATATTCTTAAAAAGAATTGTACTCATATTCAAAGTTTAGTTCATAAAGTTAATTTGATTTTTTTATGGTTACACGAGAATGATTACATTTTCCATCAAAAACATCTTTTCAAAATCTCAGAGGGGGCCGTGGCCTCCTCCTCTGGATTCACCACTGAAGTCTTGGATAAATTTTCTAACGTAATGAAAGCCACCAATGAGAGTGTTTTTGCCAGGCTAGAGGTGATATAACAACAGCGACTAAGCACTGCCACTATTGGCTGGACTTTGTCTTCTGCACTTAGATGTAAGAATAAGGCCATGAATGTTCTGCTAGTACCTTGGCATTACCAAAGAAAGAGATCTCTGTACAATATTTAATAAAATTGTGTTCTTAACTTGATATTTTTCAGTCAATAAAAATCATTTATTGAAATACAAAAACAAAAAACATATAAATTGTACTAATATGTGGCTAACTCAAATGTATTAATTTTCACAGTGCAGTGGAACAGTTCCATAAATAGATATTCTTAACTATTTGGTAATACTTGGGCAATTATATTTAGTGAGAAATGTATTATTAAAGTGGAAAACCTCAAACCTGTACAATTATGAAATCTTCCTACCTATAGGCATATGAGGCATGCCTTTCAGTTGCACTTCATTTGATAATAAGTGTGTCTGTACAAACAAATTTGAAACATTTAAATTCTGTGTCATGCATGATACCCTGGAAATAAAGAATCTTTCCTAACAAACAGGAAATCTGAATATACTGAACCAAGTTCTAATAATGTTGTATTTACATTAATGCATTAATCTAAAAAGGTAAAGAATGTCTTATTTTACCAGCCGTAGTTAGGGCTAAGAAGCCCTCTCTAACACTTAACCTGGGGACCAACGGCTTAAGGGTGACTTCCGAACCATCACCAATGGCCGGGCAGGCGGGCTGCTTGCAAGGACAGGATCGCTCAGCAGTCACCCATCCAAGCAGAAGCCAGGCTTGACTTGTTTATGTTTTGATAACCGCTGTACCCTCTACACAGGTTTTATGTCTTAATAAAACTAAATGGACATTCAGAAAATTTGTAATTAAAAAATGAATTTCAAATTAACATTTGTAATTTTATTATTATTGAAAAATACTTGTGCTCTAAATCGTATAAAACAAGACCATACGTGATTACAAGATAATGATTAAATTTGGAACTTTACATTAATTTATTTTATTTAATGCCTTTTCATTATCTTCTATAATCAGGACAGGATGACTCAGTGTATGGCCTCAATGTTTGTTCATAGAACTACCATATTACTGTTTTTAACGCATGAAAATATTTTTTCCAATGTGTCACAAAAATTTGATGACTGTGATAACCGAAGTCAGGAGTGTTCAAAAGATGTTAATGGTGTATGTTCCTATGCCAGGAAAAATTAGTTGGATGCATCTGAAGTTTTCAAAATTTGAATCAAAATTTTTAATACATACTACAGTATACATACAATTACTATCAGGCATAACTGTGGGGAGGGGTGTTGGGGTTTTGAACCCTTAGTTTATTATACTTTCCATATTCAGTATCAAGTGTAGTTCCAGTACTTGCCCTTTCTCTCCAAGAATATCCACCCTAAAATTATTTCTGGGTACACCATATTGTACCAGTATCTATTAACTGGTTACAAAACCTGTTAATATAATAAAGGAAAAAAGTATTTTCTTTTCCTTATCAATTAATTAAATCAGTATAAAATCAATGGGTAACAATTATTCTGTGTCTAGACTTACTTTTAACCTATACTGTATATAGTTTTATTTTTATTTAATTTTCAGTGCTGTTGCTTATTGATTTAAAAAATTTAGTTCTGTAGTAGGCACACAATTTCAACTGAAATTTGAGCTACATATAGAATTAATCGCATGTGACTCTTCATTCAAATTGTGACATGCGATTTCCTTCCTCTTCTTCACCTTTAACCACAAACATGGATCAGCAACATCACACTATTTGTAACTGTATATCGTACAAATATATGTAATATTAAAACTGAGCAGAGTTCAGAATACTTTGTTAAAAAGGGTCATAGGTCTAGTGTTCTCGGATCATTTATCTGGGGTCTGGCCTTGTGTTTCTCTAGAGAACCCATGCCTAATTACTCGCAAAAGCCAGACATGGATGCTCCACTAGCTACGGACAGTGCTAAATCATCACTAAGAATAATAGATGATAAATTCTTGATTTTAATCATTTTAGTCTTAGTTTTTATAAATTAATTAAAAGTAAATCAATACTTATGCCTCCTTGGCCTTGGGTATTAAAGCTATTACAATTTACATAGAGTGTAGACTATCAGAAATTTAATTTCATGCATACAGTTTGTACCTGTATGAATTCACTGATATAAAGTAATAATTTTTATTTGTGACTTTGTTTAAAAAAAGTTATTTCATTGTACTGGCATAGCTTTGCCTTAATTATGACTTTTTGTTTTACTGTTTTGTTATTGTTTGTTAATTTATTAATTATGAGATGAAAATAAGATCGATATTTCGATCTTTAAATTCTGTGCCTCAAAATTTAGTTCCATCGTTTGGTTTTGTACCAAGACTTTTTTATCGTTAGATATATATTACAACAGGTGGTTGATTTTATATTTGTGTGTCAAATGAAACTTTTTACAAATAAAACATGTATTTAAAATGGGTATAGTTATTATTTATTACAAGTTTTATATCGTAATTAATTACAATTAATATTGTAATAATTAGAATATATGGTTTCTATTCTAATTATAAAAATGAAACTTTGTACATTAATTCAAGGACAAAGAGAAATTGCATATAATTTTAAGGGTCTTATTGGTTTAAAAACAAAAACAATGGTATTAAAAATTAAAGTATGAATCACTAAAAAATAGTGTTTATTAAAAATTTAAAGTTTAATGTTGGATAATAAAGAGGACATAAAGTTTTTATATAGAATGATTAAAAATGGTCTCAAGGAATTAATTTACGATAAAGTTTTATAAAACTTCACTAGTCACATAACATTTTTCAGCTCTCTTTGTCCAAATATTAATTTTGAGTTAGTATTTTATCAAACCTAGTGGTAATAACTAAAGTGAAATAACTTATTCATTCCATTACTCCAAATAATTGAGTTACTTGGTTAGTTTTGACGCTTTGTTTACGTTATTTGTCACCTGTCATCCACTTAGTTTGCAAATGTTTGAACCGGGTACTTCTCTCATAACTCGTCATTTCATCTATTATTATTACTTGATAAAATTATTCATTATTTATCATGCAGCGAACTTGTGATGAATGTTTCAGAATACTTTCTCATCAGTCGTTAACAAGTTATTTCGTACATTCTTATTACTTAGTTAAATTATTCCTCACTCGTCATCCAATGAGCTCATGAATGTTTCATTTCATGCTTTAGAATATTTCACCTATTAATAGCCTATTATTTCATCCATTCTTGTTACTCCGTTAAATGATTTGCCATCTAGGGGACTCCTGTAGCTCAGTGTAGTAAGTTTGGAAAGTTGACTTAAAATTTGGACAAATCAAAATCCACATGACTACAACACTCGGCATGCTGCAAACTACCATCTTCCAGCTCATCGCCTAGCGTCCACGGAGAAGAAGCCAACGTATGTCGGAGCAAAGCTGTGGAACGCCCTCCCACTAGAACTGAAGAGGAGAGACCGACTGCAGTTTGGACACAAACTAAAACTCTGGCTTCAAGACCATCCATTCTACACAATAAATGAATTTTTAAACAGAACTTTCTAACCTGCTGTGACAAAATAAAACCTGACGATTGTACTGTTCTCTAAGAATATGTTCAATAAAGAATATTATCATTCATAATTCATTCACAGCTTGAGAATTAACTAAGCCATATAAGCGGTCTTGGATGCAATAGAATTCTAATTTGTCAAACAATGTCTAGTGGTCAACACAATTGAATGCATAAGCAGGATCAAGAGATCCAATTAATAAGTGATTCTGACACCCTACAACCATATAAAGATTCACTACTTTTCCAATTATCATTTGCTCTTTTTGAATTCAAATTGATCTTCAGAAAGCTGGTTGTTTGTTCAAAAATTTGAATCACAAAAACGCCTGAATATTTTTCTCAGGACTGATAAAATTAACGCAGGTTGGTAATATATTTTGGCTTGAGATTTTTTTTAAATCAGACCCACTTTTGCAGTTTTTAAAGTGAGCAGGATTCCTATTTAAAAAGGCAGATTGAGTAATTCGGTCAATACTTTCATGATATGCTTTGAACATTTTTGTATGAGGCATCGCTAAATTAAATTAATAACTCTCTCCCATGAGGAAGTGATGGGTAAGGATCCGGCTCTAAGCAACTGGCATTAAAAACCTGTTAACCTCATCAGCAACTTCACAAGCCTATCCTCAACTTGGGCTTTCATTTGCTTATTATCGTTGTTTTTACTATCCATAATGTTCCAGAAGCACTTTTTGAAGGAAATATAATTGATTTTGACAAATCATATACTTTCACAATATCAACTTTCTGTAAGGTTTGTAAACTTTACAAAATTTTGAAATTCTTCATTGGCTGTAGTTTTGTTAATTCCACATAAAAACTGAAGTTTCTATTTAGAAATCAGAATTTTTTTGTAAACTAAGTATTGTGTGACTTTTTTATAAAAAGTTGACAACTCCCACTTGGGAAATTTCAAATTCACAGGAGAAAGAATGGCTGATACATATTTCAAGTTTTTCGCATGAAAAGTCATACACATAGTTTTTCCAAATTTAAAAGTAGGTTATTTTGAATTAAATATTGGGAGAGATACATCTCTATAATTTGATACATCAAATTACTATTTGGTCTAATTTAAATTTCTTCCCAAGAAGGACTATTTATAATATTATACTTGTATCATCCACATAGCAAGTCTTGTATAAGCAAGTTTTACCAGAACAACAAAGCCTAGGAGTCATTTATACAGCAAACTAATAAAATTGGACCTGGAATCGAGGATTGAGGTACCCCATATTTAATTGTTTCTATAAAGAATCTGTATAAGTTTTTGAAACTTTTATTATCTAGGTATGGTAATCCAACAAATTACTTTTAATTTTTAAGATATGATTTAATCCATTCATATGATTTGCCCCTTAAGCCTAAACCATGTATCTTTATTACAAGAGATGAGTGAGATAAAGAATTGAGCGCTTTGCTTAGATTCATAGTGGTTTAAGATTGCTGTGTTGATCATATACATTGGGAGACTAGAGATGTTGGTGATAGTGTTGTTAACAGATAAATTGTACCAGCAGTTAAACTCTCGTTTGAGTTTTTACTAATAATTCAAGATTAAAATACCCTAGAAAATCACTTGACTGATAGATGATTTTTTAGTGTATTATTCATCAAACCGTTATTTTGTGTTGAGTTAGATCTATTGATAAATATTAGGATTAGAAGAGAAAATTTCTTCATTCTTCTGGGAGACCAATAACTTGCAGTAATGACTGATTCTTATTCACTAGTTTTGTTTATGACTGCTTCAAAATTCTTTTCAGCTGTATCTTTTAGAAAATTTGTGTTTTGATTGAATGACTATACTGGTTCCCTCTTGATACTTGCCTATAGTATGCATTTGCCAATTTGTAATTAGTCAATTATAATTTTGCTAAAATTTTTTAAGTTATTTTGTTGCGATTGTAGTATTATTAAATCATATTTGCACTATTACTAAAAACACTACTGATAAATATAAGAAGGAAAGCGGTAATTTAGTAAGCTAGTTCATCATGTAAAAATATAGAAAAAAGATTGTATGTACATAAATTCAGACACGCTTCATTAGTGAAATAGGATCTCAAAGGATTTTGCCTGAATTTCAGCTTCTCCAATGAAAAATTGTTCTGAAAATTTGGGAACACTCTTAGAGAGGTAAATTTGGTTTTAAAAATATGTACTTACCTCAAAAAATAAAACAGGTTCTTTAACTGTCACTGTTGTAGGCTTTCAAGTTTTGTTTTGTTTACTTAAGGTGAAAACTGTTTTTGTGTGGATGAAAACATTATTGCTGCTGATGAACATAGTGTGATTCTTTAACTATGGACAGTATGAAATCACAAAAATTATAGTGTTAAAGAAACATAATAACAGCTTCACTTTATCACAAACAATAAGTACAACACGTACATCAAGAACCTACCCATCACTTGGGAGTTTTGTTATTGATTGATTTCTCATCAGCGACTCCTCTTGTATCTTTTATTTACTGTAGTGAGGTACCGTTTATTCTTGATGACATTAACATGTACAAGATCTATGCACATCGGCACAAGTGAATCATAATGAAACTTAAACCTTCCAACAATGATTTAGCATTAATTTGTGGTGTGGGATTATCATTGTCAGTAGATTGGACCATTTCACTTTCAAGAATGCTCAACACATCAGCATATATTATATATATATATATATATATATATATATATATATATATATATATATATATATATATATGTTTTTCTAGAAGACTTCTTGAGATCACTTGAAGATGCTTTTCTTATTACCTGGCACCAGATTTACTTCCAAGATGGTGCCACACCCCTGTCTTCTTATATTGTTTTCACTTACAAATAAAAAACACACAATTTCCTAAATAAAATGATTGGTTATAGAGGCTGTACACTGGTTACCTAGATTATAAAATCTTACATTGTTGGATTTTGCATATGGATTATGGAAAATGTTTACAGCATAAATTTCAATGAAGCATTACTCATCTGTGTTACTTGTTACTCTGCAGTTTTTACGACAGCCATGCTGAACCAAGAAAATAAATAAGTGAAATCTGTAAACTTGCAGAAAACTGCATTTGAATGATGAACAAACATCTGCTACATACATAATTTACTATATTTTAAAGAAATTGTGTATAGTATGATAAGTAATCAGTGTAATTGAGATATACAATCACAGTTGTTAGTATGCTTTTTACAACAAAAACAGTTTAAGTAGGCTTACTAACAGTCAAGTCTGTGAATAATATTGAAGTCAACTTCTCTATTGCAGTAAATGAGGCTACTCTGTCTTTGTTCTCAAAGAAACAGCTGATACTTGGAAGTTAGAAGAATGAACTTACTAACTACATTTTGGATTAACCAAATTGACATCTTCTTGAAAAAAGATTGAGTAGTGCCTTGTACCATCATAAAAGATGTTGTTATGCACAACAGAGTTGCATATACCCTGTTTGGCCTATAGTACCCCTTTGAGGGGAGGCTCATTCAGTGCCAACCAAAAAAAAGCTCAACTTCTCCAAAAGAGTCCATCTAGGACCTTGGTCAGTGTGGAGACGCGTTTTAGCGTTGTAATGAGTTTCTTGGAAGTTAATAACTTTACAACGTATATTACAGTGACAAACACCACTGAAATATACGAAGTGGAAGTTATTACTATGACTTCCATTTTGAACTATGAGATAAGTCCCCGTGGCCAGGACAGTGAAAAACCACAGTCTAAATTAAAAACTCAACAAGTACAGAATCATATATAAACAAAGTAAAATTATATTTGTTTATACGTCCCAATGATATCTTTCCAAAAACTTTTGTTACAAAATTGTGAAGCCAACAAATTATATAACTCAGGAGGATCTCCACAGACATTAGTGGTTTTAGTATGAATACAAATCATTCATAATGCATGAATGTAAGCAACAGAAGGGTTAAAAATAATTATTGTAAACTGTTCCAATACTTCTCAGCATCCCTATAAATCGATTACTGTAATTACGTTGAATTTTAAAACTTCCAAGACACTCATTGCGATGATTTGTAATTTTACTATAGCTGCTAAGTGTCTCGGTTGAGACACATTTTGTCACACACTCTTTATTGCATTGTTACGATTGCATAAAATAAGTTTTAGATATTGTATGTTCAGTGAAAACCATAGTTTTATATTAATATGTAAACATATTGTTTTATTTCCAAAGAAATGTTGTACTCACTGAGCTGCTCATTTACATTTATAAGTAGTGACTGCAACATTTGTATTTATAGTTATTTAACAGGTTTTTTTTAGCAATGTGAATGTATATATTATGAATCTACATTATATTTGGTGTATTATGAGTGTTTTAAAAAGTTACATTGTTTCAAAAGAGAAAAACGTTTATGTAATTTTAATGTAATACATTTTGATTAAAAATTTGAGTTTTGAAAACTTTGGATTAAAAAAAATTGTTTGTACAATTTTTTACATACTATTCCTTGTAATTTAATGAAAATAATTATATATAATATTTGGTAGCTAATAGCCTTCCACAAGTAAATCAGAGCCTGAATGGTATTACTCATTTAAAATGTTCATTATACAGGTGACTAATAACGTAGCTAATGGCTTTTCACAGGTAAATCAGAACCTGAATGGTATTACTCATTTAAAATGTTCATTATACAGGTGACTAATAACGTAGCTAATGGCTTTTCACAGGTAAATCAGAGCCTGAATGGTATTACTCATTTAAAATGTTCATTATACAGGTGACTAATAACGTAGCTAATGGCTTTTCACAGGTAAATCAGAGCCTGAATGGTATTACTCATTTAAAATGTTCATTATACAGGTGACTAATAACGTAGCTAATGGCTTTTCACAGGTAAATCAGAGCCTGAATGGTATTACTCATTTAAAATGTTCATTATACAGGTGACTAATAACGTAGCTAATGGCTTTTCACAGGTAAATCAGAGCCTGAATGGTATTACTCATTTAAAATGTTCATTATACAGGTGACTAATAACGTAGCTAATGGCTTTTCACAGGTAAATCAGAGCCTGAATGGTATTACTCATTTAAAATGTTCATTATACAGGTGACTAATAACGTAGCTAATGAAACTCGCTTGTTTTAATGTTTTATGTGAATACCAAATATGAATGTATCGATGTTTAATAACTCTTGTCAGACAATTTAGTTAAATGTTCGTTTGGTCTAAACGTATATAAAATACCATAAAAATAAACATTAATAATGCTTTGTTTTTCATCTATCTGAATGTTTTTATCCCCAAACTATATAAGGTTTAGCATTGCGATTTGGCAAAATTATTTGTTGTACAAGCACCTACTTCTTGGTTAAACATTTCTCCAGTTTTCAAAGATCTATAGAACAACATTTTCCAAACAATCGTAAAACATTATCCATAAAAAAACTTTAAAGTACCTAATTTATTAGAATCGAGTAAAAAAATATACTGAAAAATGTTATTTTTACAGTTAAAATAAATGTAACTCTAAGCAGATTATGTTATATACGGTTCTAGTTATCTTTCATGTGGTTTTAACAGATAATGTATTTAAAAAATGTTGTCTTTTAGTTTTAAAACTATCACCAATTCAAAACTTTTAAATGAACTACTTGCATAATTTTTACCAAATACTGGATTTTAGTAAAACAGAGTAGTGTGTGTGAGTTTTATGACTTATAAAATAAAAATACATACACAGCTGAACAAAAACTAAATAGTTTAGAAATATTTTTTATGGTATTTTATTAAAGTTTATTTTTATGTTTCGGTCATTTGGTATTTTGTTTTGTTTGGAGCCAAAAGATGATTACCAAAAAAAGATGATGACCATTAAAATGTCCAACAAGAGTAAAAAAAACCTTCTTGGTCTGAGGTAACTTAAACTAATTTACACAAATGGATTTAATTAAAACACAGCATGACAGTTGAAATAAAAATTAAAATCACAATTTTATATCAACCATAAGAGCACAAGGTTTTTGACACCATACAGCCACTCGTTAATAATTTAATGTTTTAAAGTTACAAGATACAAAAAATCACTAAGATGGTATGGACTTGCAAAAGACAAGTGCAGCAATACCTACTATTGTATGTACATAAAAATAAGCATAAATAAATGCATGAACATAATCAGATATGTGTTGTTATAGTGTAAGTCGTTGAATTTTACACTAGCTTATCATTTGGAAGCATACAATATTTCCAGTTTGTTCCCAAATACAAAAATTGAAGAAAAACAAATCAACAATATTTACATCATATTTTGAAGCTCTTTGCACTTGAAATTTTTATAGTGAATAAAACAAAGATAAAACTTCCACAAGACTTAATCTAAAGCAGAATGTTTTTAAACAGACCTTTCAATGTGAAGTATAAAATGTCATGATCTTGACAGTTTTCCCAATGAAACTGCAAGTACACACTGTGTGCACACACAACACTTTTATTGGATAAAACAAAGGCAGAAAGGTTGGTGAGAAGTTTTCTTAACACATTGACCACATTAAGGACCATCGGAAGCTCTCGCTAGCTTTGTATCTGTCACCAGACTGTCTTGACTAGGTACACATCTACATCGTGAATCATTTATTTAATGTGACCAAAAAATGGTAATCTCGAGTAATAGAAGCAATGAGATTTGGAGCTGACAAATACGGGGTGACCCCCATGGCATGGACATTCTTTTTAAATCTTGTGTATTTCTTATTTTATCTAATTATATACTACAGAATATATATTCCTGCGATTTATCAGAAATTACGAGATTTCATTTAAGCTGAGAGCCCCCAATGGTCCTCGCAGTTCACAGAGACAGATCTAAAAAATAAGCCTATGGCGTACAAATACAGCAAAAATATACTCTCTGTGTCAGTCAACTTGTTAAGCAGGATGCTTCCAAACGAACTTTGGAATAAAAGCGTTAAAGTAGACGTTCAGCACCTTACGTTTTTAGTCTCAACGAAACCCAGTCGACACTCTAAACCTCACGTTACATATCTCAACAGATTTTGGTTGATGATCTGCAATAACATTTTCTATATAAGATGTTGTGGTAAATAGAAAACTTTGATAAACCAAAATATAGCTTTTAAATGCCATTTTAGTTTTGTAAATTTGGAGTTTGTCGAAAAGCATAATAACATTGAAGTAAAAGGATGCCTGACAAATAATAAAAAATTAAACCATATCCAAAAGCCATGTGCAAAGAAAATCAAAGTATGGAGTAGTTTTTGAGCTCTATTGGAAAATAATTGCGCTATTTTCATACAGTCATTAACTTCGTAAAATAAATGAATTTCTATTTTCTAGTACATTGATCATAACAGGGAGATTTCAGTTCCAACATGCAATAAAACTAAACAGACTTAAAAACATTCACTCAAGAAAATAAACATAAATAAATAACATAATCAATAACATGACATTAAGAGTAATAATTGATCGAAGTCAATTAAATTACAAAGAAAATCTAGGAGTTGAATTGAGCAACACATTTTATCAGTCATCGATAAACAAAATCTGTACCATTTAGCCAGTTAAGTCATGCATTTGCTTCGAGAGGTAGGAGCTAAAAGTAACAAAACAAAATACTAATATAATAGCTCATATGCAATGAAGGAGGAGGAGCTCTTCTTATTGGAATATCAATTTTCTATTATTTTACAAAAGAAAACTCACAATTCTCCAATAATTTGTGTATTTTACCACGAGGCCTTTCGACATCGAAGATGCCATCATCAGGAGTGAATCAACAATTTAAAAACAAATATCAGCTGAGTAAACTAACAAGATTTATATGGTTAAAAGTAAAATAAAATAAAATAAATATTAGTATATCTATAAAAGTTTTGGTCAAAAAAAGAATTTAGTTATATTTTATAGGAATGGTGAATTTTGAATCGGTCCAAAATCATTGTTTAATATTTTATCTTTATGTTTTGTTATGTATAATGTTTCATATGTGTCGAGTTCTTCTTGTTTATGGACTTGTTTTAATAATGTAAAGTTTTTAAAGGTGTGGTTTGTTTCAAATGCATGTTTGGCAATAGCAGATTTTTCAGTTTGTCCATATTTATAATATCTTTCGTGTTCTTTAAATCTTTTTTTAATGGTTCTTTTTGTCTGGCCAATATAAATTTTATCACAATCTTCACAGTTAATTTTGTAAATGCCACTTTTATTTTCATCTAAACTTTTTATCTTTAGGATTTCCAATTAGGTTATTTTATCTTATATGGTGTGTAAAATGTTATGTTCATGTTAAGATGTTTTCTAAATACTTTTTTAATTTCTTTATAAAATGGACCATAACTCATGAATTGCCAGTTCCGTTTTTCTTTTTGTTCACTTTTTAAAGTTGTTCTCGACGTTTTTTGATAAATTCTTCTTTTGTTTTTTTAATAAACTGTCAATTAATTTAGTTGAGTATCCATTGAAAGCTGCTATACTTTTTATGTTTCTTATTTCCTTCATGTATTCATTGTGTTTTAAAGGTGTTGTAAGTAATCTATTAATCACTGTGTGGAAAGCAGATTTTATTCTATTCTATTCTAAAAAATAATAGAAAATAATAGCTCATAATTCACATACCTAAATAAATAACTAAATCGAACAAATTTTATAAGCTTAACCATTACTAAAACACGAGGCAAATTAAAAACAGCAGACAGGAATCAAAATACAAAAAGTTATTCAGTTCAACTTTTAGTCGACTTCAAGTCTAAAATGTAGAATGAAGTGTCAACACTATACGATTTATAATATTTATAGACTTTTCTAAATTAGAGGTGTATTAACAAGTATTGAGACTATAATATGGTAAAAATTAAATCTAACAGACATTTCAAACAAACTCAAATAAATTAACAATAAAACAATATAGTTCAAAATGCAGTCATTACACTATTGGTTACAGTTCTCTGAAATGGCATTTTGTTTAAGTGAATTGGTCGTTGAATTGTATTTGTTGGTTTCATGTTTAATTGAACTCTAAACAATCAAACAAAATCAAGGGCAGCATTGCACATTTTTTGTCCCAAGGCTACTATGACAGTAAGTTTGAATTTGTTTGTTTAGAAGTTATGTCGAAATTAAAAATACTTTTAGATATAAAAGTACAGAGAATGAAGCTCTAAGCCCCTGTTCCTCACTCATAACAATATTCTCTGTTAAAAACACTTTTACAATAGATTAAATGCAATCCAGTATAAAAAAGTTTGTAGAAAAGTGAGTGTTGAAAATAGGAATTAATATTAAATACAATTACTGATTCTAAAACAAGGTAAATAACACATAATAATTTAGAATGCATGGTCAGTACAAATACAGTTGAGTTAAAAAGCACCCTTTAAAATTAACAACATGGTCTTAGTTATAGTACAAAATTCATTACTCTGTGAATACTGTAAAAAGTTGTCCATGATGCTTTCAATGGATTTTTGAACACAAATGGGTATTTTGTTTCTATTCTTACTTTGAACGCATTTCACACCTGGAAAATTATATAAAGAATGAAATACTGTATTTAAATACTTTTATGAATGAATGAAATACATTGTTTTTGTTAGCTAAACCGATCACATTTATATTAGTTTGTTTTACATTAGTAAATGACTAAAGAGGGAATTTATATGACAGTGAGAGAGGTAAATGTGGAAGTCACTAGTATATGTATAAAAATGTGTTTCATATGTAATTAACATTCCTTTTATCTAATCCTCAGCTGTAATATTAATATATTTATTAATCTATGTAGTTGATAATCATACTGTATGATAATGTGTTATTAATTTAGTGATTAACATGATGCTATTTTAATACAATATATACAGAGTGTCCATGTTTTTACAAAAAAAAAAGTTTCTCTAGGTGTGTGAGTAATAAAAACTTTTAATTTCTGTATTTAAGTCACATTTATGTTGTATTACCACCCTAAAAAATTTAACTCTAGGTCATGGCCACTCTGTATAACCTTTATTACAATATATGCATATGTGTGAATAAAGAATTTTGAAATTGAATTGACATGTTGGTGGGTAAGATGTGTTAATAAGGCTAATTTAAATAAAAATAAATTATTAGGCATTTTGCATGATACACTATGTGCTGATGACTGTTATAACATGTATAAATCTTACAAAAACACAATAACCATGTGAAATCTCATGCCATGTGGAGTTTCTGCTTTTTTTTAGCTAAATTGCGCACTATAGACAAAAGTATTTGTTGAGAAAATTAGTGATAAAAACTTAAAACATTTACTAAGTTTAACTTTCACAACTTGAGCCAAGACAAGAATATTAAACCATCTAAAACAGGACCTACATTGTAAATGTTTCAAACTTTAAACCAGCATAATTCTTTTTTTTTAACTAATCCCTTTCAGGTCAAATTTGTGGCATTGTACTGTACTAATAAATTTGATGTACTACTCAACCTATGCTCTCATTTAAGATTTTCTTCTGACTCCTTGCGGTTATATATGATATGGTAGTTACTTCAAAAAGTACATTTGTAGATGCAGTAATGATGTACCAAGTTTTGTTGCTTTTCCTGTAATCATTCGGGAATTATCAAGCCTCTGTAGGACTTTTTTACACCTTTCATTTGATGTACTACTCGATCTATGATCTCACTTAAGATTTTCTTCTGACTCCTTGCGGGCTATTCCAATGACATGACAAAAATAGGGTAGTTACTTCAAAAAGTACATTTTTAGATGCAGTAATGATGTACCAAGTTTTGTTGCTTTTCCTGTAATCACTCGGGAATTATCAAGCCTCTGTAGGACTTTTTTACACCTTTCATTTGATGTACTACTCGATCTATGATCTCACTTAAGATTTTCTTCTGACTCCTTGCAGGCTATTCCAATGACATGACAAAAATAGGGTAGTTACTTCAAAAAGTACATTTTTAGATGCAGTAATGATGTACCAAGTTTTGTTGCTTTTCCTGTAATCATTCGGGAATTATCAAGCCTCTGTAGGACTTTTTTACACCTTTCATTTGATGTACTACTCGATCTATGATCTCACTTAAGATTTTCTTCTGACTCCTTGCGGGCTATTCCAATGACATGACAAAAATAGGGTAGTTACTTCAAAAAGTACATTTTTAGATGCAGTAATGATGTACCAAGTTTTGTTGCTTTTCCTGTAATCACTCGGGAATTATCAAGCCTCTGCTGGACTTTTTTACACCTTTCATTTGATGTACTACTCGATCTATGATCTCACTTAAGATTTTCTTCTGACTCCTTGCGGGCTATCCCCCTGACATGACAAAAATATGGTAGTTACTTCAAAAAGTACATTTATAGGTGCAGTAATGATGTACTGTAGCGTTTTTAAAGCTACATTGGTTGATTTTTTAATTAAAACTTAAATTAAATGAAAATTTTGGGAAAGAAATATTGGGATTTAATTTTAATTAGATTGTTAGGATAAAACGAATATATAATCCTTTGGCAAGTTAGTGCTGGTAACTTTAAATTATTAGGAAGGCAGTTCACGGCCTTGAATTGATCAGAATTTGTCTTGTGTACTGCAGTTACGTCAGATCTGAGAGGGCTATTGTTTCTCGAGTTGGATACGGCTGGGCCAATGAGAGAATACCGCGGATGTCCATCATAAGGGGGTGGAAAGGGAACTATAAAAACTGCCAGGTCATAATTTTCTGCCTTCTTTTTGGTAATTATCGTGAATTTAGTTGATGCCAGTGCGCTCTGTTTCTAAATTTTTTTCCGCGAGGGATTTTGAGGTAAGCACCAAATTTATTGTACGTTATATTGAAATAGTCTTCCAGATCTGATATTAAATTAATTTTGTTGTCTTTATTTATAGAAAAAATTAAATTTATAGAAACTACAGAGCAATCTGCATAACTGATTCTTAACAATACAAACAATACAATACAATTACAGTACAATAAAACAAAGAAACAATAGAACAATAAACCACAATAGAATCAAACAAGTTACATTTGGTTCAAACTTGCAAGAAAAGTGAATTAAAATTGAACTTTGATTGAATGTTGGAAATTTAGTAATTTATTAATATTTAATTTTAACTGTTTTATTGTGAATTTGTTATTGGAATTTAATTCAACTTTAAAAATTGTATGAGAGAGTTGTATCTGAATTGCAAAGACCAAAATTAAGGTACAACTAGTGGAAAGACAAGTTTAATTTATAATTTTTGAATTTTAAGTGAACTTAGTTAGAAGTGAACATTTTTATTTTATTTATTTCCAAGTGGTATTTGAATTTTATTTGAAAACTTTATTATTTTATTTCAGGAGAGAGCTCTGATTTTTAGTTTGATATATTTGACTGAAATTGTTATTTCTTGCCAAAGGAACTTTTTACTATTACTAAACGGTTTGTCAATTCTTCGGTGAAAATAGAGAGTGATGAAATTCTAAAACATAGAATTTTTGAATTTGCCAGTTTAAAATAAATCCATTATTTGATTCAGAACTGTGATTTTATTTTAGACAAACCAGATAATATTTAATAGTTTAAAAAATGTAGTAATAAATTTTATTTTTTTTTATATATTCACTCGGAGCTTACTAATAAAAAAATATTTTATATTGTCTTGGATTCTTTGTTAGAAGGTTATTTTTGACGATGGAAGGATTGTGAAGGAAACAGGATTTTTCCGGACATTTGCCATCGTTTAGTGAAACAAGAAATCGGTAACACTACGTTTCGAGATCTGCAATCTGATCTCTTCTTCAGGTAAAGAACTAACCTAATATTTGTAATAAACTAATGTGGAGTCACAATATGGTTTTAAGAAGTTCATCTAGCATGAACCAATAATAACGAAAGGGCCCATTCCTGTCTCCCCTCCTTTTTATTTCCGCCATCTTGTTTTTTGTCTGTCGTGACGATTACTATTGGTGACCCTCTGGTCAGTCGTAGGTGGTTAGTAGACGAATGAAGACGTATTGTGACCTGTATTCCGTAGTTCAGTTTTAATGATTAGTGTTGTATATAGTTTTTTATTAAGTGCATGTTTTTAGAGTTAGTGAGTTGACAAAAACATGGTGGTTAAGATTACTGACTTAGGCGTGCCACAACGCTTTGGTAAGATTTGTTTATTTTAACCTAGTTTGTAATATGCATTAGGTTAGTTCTTTACCTGAAGAAGAGATCAGATTGCAGATCTCGAAACGTAGTGTTACTGATTTCTTGTTTCACTGAACGATGGCAAATGTCCGGAAAAATCCTGTTTCCTTCGTCTTGGATGTCTGATTGATAATTTTAATCATAATATTCTGTAATATTAAATATCTATAATCCAAGTCATTTTATGTACCAAGTTTTGTTGCTTTTCCTGTAATCGTTGGGGAATTATAAAGCCTGTGCGTTACTTTTTTACACCCTATATAAGACCTTTCATTTGATGGACTACTTGAACATCAGACTCCACATTCACACTACTACTCACATACAAACTACTTGCTCTCATTTAAGATTTCCTTCTGATTCCTTGCGGGCTATCCCCTTGACATGAGAAAAATATGGTAGTTACTTCAAAAAGTACATTTGTAGATGCAGTAATGATGTACCAAGTTTTGTTGCTTTTCCTGTAATCATTCGGGAATTATCAAGCCTATGTAGGACTTTTTTACACCTTTCATTTGATGTACTACTCGATCTATGATCTCACTTAAGATTTTCTTCTGACTCCTTGCGGGCTATTCCCATGACATGACAAAAATAGGGTAGTTACTTCAAAAAGTACATTTTTAGATGCAGTAATGATGTACCAAGTATTGTTGCTTTTCCTGTAATCACTCGGGAATTATCAAGCCTCTGTAGGACTTTTTTACACCTTTCATTTGATGTACTACTCGATCTATGATCTCACTTAAGATTTTCTTCTGACTCCTTGCGGGCTATTCCAATGACATGACAAATAATAGGGTAGTTACTTCAAAAAGTACATTTATAGATGCAGTAATGATGTACCAAGTTTTATTGCTTTTCCTGTAATCGTTCGAGAATTATCAAGCCTCTGTAGGACTTTTTTACACCTTTCATTTGATGTACTACTCGATCTATGATCTCACTTAAGATTTTCTTCTGACTCCTTGCGGGCTATTCCAATGACATGACAAAAATAGGGTAGTTACTTCAAAAAGTACATTTATAGATGCAGTAATGATGTACCAAGTTTTATTGCTTTTCCTGTAATCGTTCGAGAATTATCAAGCCTGTGCGAGACATTTTTACACCCTATATAAGACCTTTCATTTGATCTATTGGAAATCTATTTTGGTCAAAATCGTGCTGGCATAGTTGAGTTTGCTAGGACTGAAAAGCCTATTACCACCTAGGGGAAAGTCCTACCTACTTCTTATGTACTTCCGGTATAATGAAATGAAAAATGTCTTTTAGAGGCGAAGTTAGGACTATAAAGTCCCCTCTACCACTTAACGTCTATAAGGGGGAGATCCTTATTAAGGTTATGCAACATTCCAAAATAATCATTACAGTAGACTCCCGTAAGTTCGGCCTCGGTTAGTTCGGCCGCCGCTTAGTCCGGCCGGTCGGCTGAGCATGAGTCACACGCACTTGGCGCCAGCCAGAAAGCGGGCAGCACGTCTCTACTAACAGTGCCGTTGTATTCTTTGGTTAGTTTACTGCTCTGTCAAACAGCTCATCAGTTCGTCTCGAACATTTCATACTGGGTGGTGCTCGTCATTTTTACAGTAGACCTACAAAGTCAGTTATTTTCTTTTAAGTTTGCGTTTTGTACTGTTGTTTATTTACTCGTGGGTTTCTGTGATTTCTTTTTGTGTATGTACAGTACTGTTGTTTTCATAGTTTTTGTGTGTGTGCGTGTGTGTTTGAACAAAAACTGTTTTGCATCGTGTTTTAATCTGTTTTTTAAAATGAGTGAAAATGCGTATAACGTAAGTACAAGTCCAATGGAACAGAGACTACAAGCTCTGGAGAGATTAGACAAAGGAGAATCCGTGCAAAGTATTTGCAAGGATTTAAACGTGGGCAAAAGTACAGTCAACGACTGGCGACGCAAACAGAAAAAGTATTGAAGGGCTTTTGTACACAAATTGATACCGAAAAAAGTTCTAGAAAAGCGTTGCACACTAAGGAAGGCCAAACACGAATTGGTGGAAGATGCTCTATGGTTGTGGTTCGTTCAAGAACGAAGACGAGGAACGCCATTAAGTGGACCAATATTAAAAGAAAAGGCCATGATCTTACACTCAAAGCTTCAACCAGAAGAGGCGTTCGTGGCTAGTGATGGATGGCTCTCTCGTTGGAAAAAAGAGACACGGCGTACATTTTATTGGAGTTTGTGGTGGAGAAGTTATCAGCAAACCCAACAGCGGCCACCGACTTTTCTGCAAGATTTTTAAAAATTTATCGATGATGAAAACTTTTGCCCAGAGCAAATATACAACATTGACGAAACTGGGTTAAATTTTAAACTTCTGCCTAGAAAAACATTTGCCACCCCGCAAGAAACGTCTGCTGCTCCAGGGTTTAAAACCAGCAAAGACAGGATAAACAGTCGCCTTGTGTTCAAATGCTTCGGGGGACTCACAAGTTACCCCTATTTGTCATTGGCAAAGCAGCAAAACCGAGAGCGTTTTTAAGAACATAAACATGGACGCTCTCCCAGTGTATTATCGGTCACAGAAAATCAGCGTGGATGGACACGTACTTGTTCAAGAGAATGGTTTGTATGCGAATTTGTTCCCAAAGTGAAAAAACATTTGGCAAAATCGAAACTCCCCGCCAAAAAGCACTTCTACTTCTTGACAACGCGCCTACTCATGATGAACATCTTCAGTGTGACGATGAAAAAAGAAATTAAAACTGCTGTTCCTACCACCCAATGTAACCAGTCTTCAACAGCCGATGGACCAGGGGGTCATTGAGTGCTTCAAGAGGAAGTATCGTCGTAAGCTACTTTCGGAAGTTCTTTCCAAACTGGAGACTGATGACAGCTTAGACCTTACCAAAGTGTTGAAGTCAGTTAACATGAAGGATGTTGTGTACATGTCGGCCAAGGCATACGACGAAATACCACCATCCACGTTTGTAAAGTCTTGGAAAAAACTTTGGCCAAAATATAGAAGATAGCGTAGATCAAAACAACACAACAGCAGATGAGCCAAACAACATTCTTGATGGCGAACCTGATGACAATGCAGCTCTATTGCACGACCTTCAGCAACTACCGAACTGTGGTCCATTGTTGAAGAAGATGTTTTGGAGTGGATCTAACATGGAAAAGGAGCTAGACAACGAGGTTCTGAATGATGACGAAATCGTCGAGTGTGTCATTCGCCAGGACAACGAGATGAATAACGACGCAGATGGTGCTGAGATTGAAGAGGAAGACGAAAGAAAATAAAATGAGCCACGCTGAAGGAAAAAGCAGCTTTGCAACTGGCAGCTACTTACATCGAACAGCAAAAAGAAGCAACTGCAGTCGATGTAATTTTTATTAAGAAGTGGCGTGAGTTTGCACATAAAAAATCATTAGAAACAAAAATTCAGAAAAAAGTGACAGATTATTTTAAGTGTTAAGAAGCTAAACCACCAATGTACAGTGCAGTACTGTATTATTTTATTTTATTTCATTAGGTCTGTGGTTTTGTAAATAAAGCGTTACTCTGTGTTGTATTCTATGTGCAAGTGTTTGATTCCTACACGCATTGATTCCCAACATATGCAGTATTACCGTGTTTTATTGGTAAGTACAAATTTAAAAATTAGTTTAGTAGTTAATTCTGTGTTGGTAATGTTTGGAAAGGTTAATTTTACGGTTATTTCATAACTTTTATTGAAAAATTACCCTTGCAAACAATAAATGGGCATTTTTTAAATAGGCATCGGTTAGTTCGGCCGCTTTTAAGTTCGGCCTAGGGTTCCGGTCCGAGGTGGCCCGAACTTACGGGAGAGTCTACTGTATTAAAGTTTTGCGTTATACTTGCTTTTTGGACTGTAGCCAGGGAAAGAATGAATCGTTAAGGTATGTTAGTATTCATTTCTCTTTTTTCTTTTTTCTTCATTCATTCTTCTTCTGTTTTTCCGTAAGCCATTGTTAAAATGTAATATCACAATGTCAAGGAAGCCCACCAGTTTAAAGTAATTTATGTGAAAACATTCATAACTTTGTTCATTAAGGTTAGTTTTATAACAGTATTTAATGCATTAGATGATTTTAATTCGTCACAGGTGCAATCTTTATACATTAATGTTTTATTTACTATCTTCATTACACTACCGATCGAGCACTGTTTACTTATTATTAATAAAATCTAAATGTAAACAGATGTTTCAGAAAGTTTGTCGAATTATAGCTGTCAACAGCTGTTTAGTGCCAGTTTAATTTGAATTATGAAACGTTATTACGTTTCGTTCTTATCATAACATTTGAATGTAGACAAACTAATTTTTCAATTTGAATTCAACTTTATTTAGTGAAATGAATGTGTTATGGGTGGTAAAAAGCACTCTAAGTGTTAATTCAGACCAAAAGCTATACCTGTTCCAAATTTCAGCACAATCCGCATAGCAGTTTCAGCGTGATTCGAGGACAAACCTCCAAACATCCAAACTTTCGCATTTATAATATTAGTGGGATTTGAGATACACACATAGGTCTAATGTTATAAATATTTTTGACAGATGTTTGGTTAAGAGAATAATGGGATGTTTTAAAACAAGGTATTATAAGTCATTCTGGGCTATTATGTAAAATGAACTTAAAAAGGTTTAACTTATTTCAATTTTGGTTATATTAACAGGTGTGAAAAAAACTTTTTTACCCAAGGAATGGAATTATATGTAGTTAGAATTAGGTATTTTAAGTTTACGTAATAAGATATTTTTAGAACTCAAATTTGATTTTGCTGGTGATAAGAGAGAGCGGAAACAACATTATTGGCGGATTGTTGGGATGCATTAATAAACTCAAGAAATAGGTCATTGGTTTTGTTGTACAAGTGATTAATTTTGTTTATTTGTAAGTGATTACCGATAAGGAAGATTCAGTAAACAAATGATAAAGATAAATGATGACAAGGAATAATGTGATGGGAAACAAATCAAAGTGTAAAACTTTTTATCAATATAAAATACTAATTGCAAAACTTTATTTATTTAAATGATCTGTGGTTCGGACTCAAACATTTTTTTGAGAATTAAATTATATTATACCGGAATACAAAATATCTTTGGCAACTCAAATAAAATAAAACTCCTGAATTACATTAAAACGAAGGGGGTGAAAGAGGTGAGCATGTGGGAGCACAATCTGTACTGGAGGGGAATGGATACAATGATATTTATGCAGCCGAGTGTTTTCTGCTCCTGGCTCATAGCGGTCGCGGGTGCCGTGGGAATTTTTTGAAAACATTAGATAAATTTTGTACATTTTGTAGGTGGGCTTGTAGGCTTTGATAAGAGCATTCAACTCTGGTTTGTGCATCATGCTTGAGTGATTTGCCGAGAATATTATGCTTGGAAAGCCATTTCACAATTTCAGCCTTTCTACTTGAAGTTGTTGGTGCAAGATCTTCTTGTTTGTTGTGATAGGAGGCGTTATCTATGACAACAGAACTATCTATCAGATTAGGGATTAGTATAGTTTTTACCCATGTTTCGTAATTTTCTTAGTTATGTCACTGTGGTAGTCTCCTGACTTTTTTCCTGATTTGAAAGTAAGCAAAGCATTATTGACAAATCCGTCTTCCCAATCTGCATGGACTATTATTATAATAAATAAAAATGTCTTTATTGGTCGAGCGTTCATCAAAGTACAAACTCTGCTTTTCATGATAACTCCTCTCAAAGTGTTCAAAATGCATCATACATAGATCACACAATAATAAAATTACGAGTAACATTTATCACTTAAATATGCCTGTAACACTTTCTTAAATTTTAAGAGGCTGAGGTTTTTTATTGCAGTGGGCACAGCATTATATTCTTTTGGTCCAAAGTGTCTAAATGCCTTTTTCTCTGTCTCTAAACTTGTCCTTGGTAGGTGTAATAGACCATCCTGTCGAGTACAGCGCTGACTCACCTCGTGCCTGAAAACCAGCTTTCTCCTAAGATATTCTGGCCTTCCCGTCTGAAGAACCTTGTGAATCAGCTTAACTGTTTAAAAGACGGGAGCAACCCTCTACCGACATCACCCCAGCACTTAATCGGTACTCGCTTATGTAATCAAACTTCCTCAAACCGTAAACAAATCTCAACACCCTATTCTGTAAGCGGGTGAGAACCATCACGTTTTCCTGTGTTAAACAAAAAGCAAAGGTTGGAAGGGCATATGTTATTATAAAGCATGTCCTTTACTTAAAGGTGTCTTAAGCCCAGAAGTACTACCTCAGTCCAATTGTTTTGGTGTGTGTATAGTGAATATATGTTTCATCCATGCACACTAAGTTTAAAACAAGTTTATATAGGTCATTATTAAACCGAATGTGTGAAACATATCATGTATGCATGTATTGCTAAAAGTATTGCATGGATATATTGCATTATATGTATAACATGTGTATACATGGTCCATGTTTTGATTGATTCCTTGGTTACTTAAAAACCTATAAAAGTTCTGTAAAACAAAATGTCGGTGGTGTTATTTTCTATACAATAATAATATAAAATAGATATATACTGTTGTGGTAAACGTTTTTCACTAACTCCAAACAAACAAAAAATGCTTAATCCATTTGAAGCATCATGATAAACTAAAACAGTAAATGCAAAAAGAAAAATACACAAACATTATTGGGCAGTATTAGCAACCCCTGCATACTCAGGCCAATAGCTTTCTACAAACTAAAGTCAGATTATTTTACATATTTAAATGGTGTCTGCAATATATAATTTTTTTACATTTTTATATATCCAGCTCAACTAATAAATGTACAATACATTCTCTTGAAAGCTCTTTTACAAAACTACAACTATTAAGTTTTACAATGTCAACAAATTAAAGTACACAAAATCACGGCAACCGGCGGTCAGTACACATGAGGATCAAACTAAATAAAACTAAACCGGACCGAATCAGTTGGAGATCAATGTAGTCCGTAAAGACCTATATCACTCTAAGGCATCGTGATAGCCCGAGGGGGCGGGCTATGTCGGTGGTAAGGCATTGGCAGAGAGCTGGGGGAACTTTCCCGAGGAGTATGACTGGGAGTGCCGGGAATGTATCGTATTGGCTCTGTCGTCGGACAGCACGGCCCGCGTCTTGTTCAAGGTGTTGGTGAGAGTGTTACGTGGCACGGGGGTGCGCAAGCCTAGAGAGGCAGAATCGCTGGCCGGTGGGCGAGGCAGTCGCCTACGCAGCCAACCGTGGCGCAATGCCGCGCTGGGAGTCATACGTTGCTCTGGGTCCCACTCCAGACATCTGCTGACAAAGTCCAGGAAGAGAGGGTCATCACACCCCTTGAGTGCAGTCGACAAGGCTTTGGAGCCTGGGGGGCCTCGATGCTTCCCTCTTCTTGATAACCCTCCGTTCAGCACTGTCTTGCCGTCGGGCATGGTTATAGCTGAACAATACCGAGGGTAACCTGCGTACACACACAGAACACATTGATCATCAATTAACACATATTAGAGTAATAGAGTAGAGAGTTCTACGGACATGGGATTACTAATCAATTTTCAACTTGAACAAATTTTGCTGCTCTTCTGTATTTCAATTGTCAGTTATTATGTTCCTAAATTTAATATTATACTTGCAGCTGCTTAACTAACACCTAAATCTGATATGAATAGTTTCTTATCTTTTTTAAAGAAATGTCTTGTATTTTTCAAAAATAATTTGAAAATCTTTAATATTAATAGGCATTTATGAATAACATTTATTAATATTAGTTCTTTATAATCAAATAACCATAGTTAAATAAACAACAATATCGTAAAGAAATTGTAAGACAGACGTAAAGGGTAATACTAGAAAGCCTATATGGGGAATCTGCCTGTGCGTAGGCTTAGTTCCATTTAGCTGCCAACATAAATTTTTTTTTTAATTCTTTACAAATTAGATATACAACATAATATAAATATAAAAAATTATTACTAAGACATTTTCAATAGAAACTGAGTCTTTTTTTTAAACATGCGTTACTCAATCTAGTTTGTTTAAACCATACAGAAACTAGAAGACAGGCATGCCTGGATAATATTATTACTAATCTAGACAGGAATAATATTGAGTGCAATGTGTTTGAGCCAGTCCTATCTGATCATGCTGGTGTCTTCACAACTTTTCACAAATGAAGGCCAGCAGAGTAGATACAGTTAGTAATAAAAATCTTCCATCAATACAAGTAAGAAATACATGCCCTGAATTAAAATTTAAATAACAGTTATTCCACATAAACTTGGCGCTATTAATACAATTTCCAAATGTTACTAAACATTTCAGTATTTCTTTTATTTGATGACATTTTCTTTATAAGAACGCTGCAAAATAAAATGTTTGTAAGCTGGAAATAAGAAAGAGTTGATAATGTAGCTGAAAAGATTCAGAGGTTTGTTATCAATTTGCTATCACTGTTTTCAAAAAAGTAAAGGTACAGTTAATAACATATATAAAAATGAGTATAGAGAATATAACAAGTACAATCATAAAATTATATAAAGACATTTAAGTAATAGCAGTAAAACTGCTTGGAATATCATTAGGTTAAAATGTAATAATTAAAATTAAATACGGTTAGATAAATACACAAATACAAATAATTTCAATCAATATTTTGGGGAGTCCGTAGTTTAGGTCAGTCAAAGAATATCTATTAATGTACTACAGTAAACTATTTAAATAAATATTTACTAAGTAAAAAAAGGGGACAGAATACTTTTAGACAGAAGAGAATTACAAAAGAGGACATTTTTAAATGTATCGCTGTATTGAGTACATAAAAAAGTGAAGAAATTTGTGGATTTTCATACAAAATAGTCAACGAATACATTTATGTAATAATTGAACCATTCCCTTATCAAATGGGTGCTAGGGAATTTTTTTTGAACATCTTAAAAATAACAAACATTCATCCTGTATATAAAAAAGGTCAGAAATCTAATGCAACAAGTACTTCTCTTGTTGTCATTTTTTTTATCAAAGATTTTGAGTAATGTATTAAAAATAAGTTGTTATTTTTTTATGACAATGAACAAATATGACAGGACCAATATGGATTTATTAAAGGCCTTGCCACTGTTAAAGCTGTTGAAAAAAATTATTGAATAAGGTAATAAATAATTATTAGAATAAATTTATTTTGTCCGCTACCTTAATTTATCTTTTACAAGCACATAACTGTATTTCACATGAATTGCTTATAGAACAATTATAAAGCTATGATTATTAAAAATAATCACATTTTGTATTTCTCTCATTGGAGTTGACAGGGATCTGCATTCGACCCTCTCCTGTTTATAGTGGCTGTAAATAATTTTTCTTACAATATACCCTGCCAAACTGTACTATATGCTGATGACACAACACTTTTGAATCAGAGTAAAAATATATGTAATCTAATCACGGAACAAAAAATATAGATTATTTGGCTTTGAAATGGTTTTACTTAGATGGATTAACGGTTAATAATGATAAAACGGAAAACATTCCTTTTTCTCTGAGTAATGACATTTTTAAATATATTAAACATGTTAAATTATTAGGTATACATTTAGATGCCAGATTAAATTAAGATTCACACATTAATAACCTGTGCAATAGTTATCTAGAGTTACACATTTATTACGAAAATTAAAGAATTACGTAAAACCACAGTGCTGATCATAGCCTACTACGCATTTTAATTCTAGTCGCATTGTTAATCTACTCTCTAGAATAACTTCTAGATACTTGGCCACATTAGAATATGTTATTGTAGTAACCTCCAGAATAGGTTGATGTAACTCTTAAGTTTCTTTTTCTTGTAAAGGTTACTATAGACCCTCACCATGACACCAGTGGCTTATAAAGTCAAGGGCTACACTAAAGTACAGTACAGCATCAATAATCCAGATTAATCAGGACCAGGCATCTGGTCCGGATAATTACTGAATTATCTGGATTTTCAAAATAAACCCATAGAATGCTGGAAGAGATCTAAAATGTCAAATTACTAAAAAATGAGCCACAATTCCTTCTAACTATCAATGAGAAATGAATGTGTGAATAAAATCATTCATGTACTATAATTTTAACACGTTTTAATGTGGAAACATACTATTCTTTGGCACAGAATTATACTTAATAATTGCGTTATTTTATGAGAAGCATTGGTATAACAAAATAAATCTGAGTGCATCAGTAAATAAGCTGATAACAAATACAGAACACAGTGCTTGAACTTGATAAACATCATATATTAATGTTTTAACTGTAGCAGGTGCTTGTTTTTACAGCTAAATCCCTCTTTCATTTATGAAGAGGGAGCAGGGTTGGTGTGCTTTCATTTCTTTTTTCAAGCCACATCAGTGTCTCTGCCTCCATAAATACTTTTCCAAATGTACAGGTCCTGCTTCTTGAATGTCACTTTCATTCTGGTCCTCATCTGATTCTACTATTTATGTAGAACCTTTGAATTAAATGGAATAGTACGGCTAAGTAAACAAAACAAACAATTATGTTTCCTCCATCACTGCCCAAATCGCCACTATCCAACACACAATTTGCACACAACTCAGCGAGTTTAAAGTAATACAATAATGTATTTCGTAAGTTTTTGCCAAAATTTAATCCAAATTATTGATATTCTACAGTAACTCTATTTCTGCTCCTGATCATAAATATTAGATCGTCACCGTAACACTGTAGTTTTATAGATCTTTCAATTGCTTTAGTCAAGTGATCATACACTACCAAGACCCATAAAAGAAGAAACCGTGCCCCTCCTTAAGGGTAGTCTTTCAGGGCCATAATCGTGGCAGTTTCCTCTCCGAGCTTTGCCCTAACTTAATTACTGTTTAACAGACATTAGATCCATTGCTGAATCCATAGAAGCATATGGTACCCATTGAGGGCTCCTTCAATAACCATAACACTAACCAGAATTTCTTTGGCTATAATACTGCTTTTCTTAACTGTTTAATGAAATCAGTTAAAATCAATTTAAACTCAACAGATACGTTGTTCTTTTGTCAAATTCTCAATAAAAATACACGATACAGGTTTATGATACAAATATATAATTTCTTAATATATAAACATAGGTCAAGAGATGTCTTGTTTAGCCGCTAGCCTTCATTTTTTATAAAAAAAATTATTATCTTTAAAACTAGTTACACTAGAGAAACCAAATTTTGCACTTAGGTTTGAGTAGATAAGAGGAAAGTTTTAAAAATATATTGTTTCGTTTTCTTTAATATTAAAAAATGGAGATTGTTGAAAATTTATAAAGTCAAATAATAAAAACTACAGTATTGTTATATAAATTGTACTAGACACCAACTATTTGAACAATTTCATTAAAATTCCAATGGTACTTGTTTAAACAAAATCTGTCAATGCATAAGCAAACATGACCAATTTAAAGATACGCTTACACAAGCCAGGAGCAACAAACTGATACCTCTCAACTGTGACATGTTTGGCGCTCCCAGGTTGTGCAAGCGTATCTTTAAAGTAGTCGTGCTTGCTTATGCGTTACGGGATTTCAAAAATTTGTATAACATGTAAAACATAAAACAGTTGATGCCTATATAAAAAAATGTTTGCTGCACCCAGCTAGTACAAGCGCATCTTTAAAATGGTCATGCTCGCTTATGCATTGAAGGATTTTTTAAAAACAAGTACCATTGGAATTATAATGAAATTGTTCAAATAGTTGATATCTCGTACATTTTATATAACCATACTGGTTCTTTTGTTATTTGACTATAAAAACTTTCACCAGACGCAATTTTGTTAATATTATATATACATTTTTTTGTTCTGTTACTGTGATGGGTTAGATATGCAAAAGAGTAAAAATAAAGAATCACAAATAAATTTAATATGTAAACGAGGGTTATAAAACAGTATTAGTTGACTGTGATAATATGATGTGTAAAAAACAACTTTTCTGTTAAACATACAAATTTTTAAACTTGCTAGAGAAATTATTACTTTCATAACAAATGAATACTGTACAAATTTGTTACATCGCGCGTATTACATTGTCATGCACACAACACCTCGGTTTGGGCTCAGTCTGATGACTTCAATCCCTCCTCATTCTTGCACAACCTGTTAGTCCAATTGATAACCACTGAAGATTGAGTGCAGCAACTAAAAAGAAGTTGCTGAATGCAGAAACAGATGCTCCAAATCCATTGCGTGTTGGGTGCCGCTTATGCATGGTGACATAAGTGGGATTAATTTCATGTTTCATGGACTAATGAAAACTTTAAACACTTTTTATCAACAAATCTATAGCAAATATATACTAGTGAGCATTAAAATTATGAAAAGCAGAGAATCACCATACGAGGCAGCAATATATTGTCAGCATAGAATGTACGCTGAGAGTGCCTCAAGGTGCTAATATATTGCTGTTGGCAATCTATTGTAACTAGGTTTATTTTAGTTTATGTCATACAGTTTATGTCAAAACTAAAGAGTTTTTTTTTAAATAGTCAATAATTTTGTTCCCTTCATTTTAATTTGTTAATGATCAACAGATTGTAAACTTAATTTTGTTATACATTTGAATCACCTGATTGCTTATTTTGTCTCGATAGAACAAATCACGGAGTTCTCAAGATGTAGTAGATTGCTATGGAATTTTCATGACAGAGTATATTTGCAAATTAACTTAGACTATAACCTTATCAACTTTGTAAATATTGTAAATATATTTTTAATTTGTTTCTAAAAGCTATGAACTATGAGTATCTCTTCAAACTTTCTTATAGTTCTAGTAACACATGCATATTCATAGTTAATATAGCTAAATAGGCTTACTCAAGAAATTGTTTTGCGTTTTAGAATCTCGCAATAAAACTGCAGTTTTCACTCAAATGTTTTCAAATTAGTATGATTATAGAAAAAACATTTTTAAATTAGTTTTTGATATTAAAATAATGTGTAGTGATTTTTATAAAAACTATAGGCTACACAATAAGATACGAGGGCTGTTTTTTTTTTCAACTTCCGATCGTGCCGCTAGACGGCTGGGCGAGCGGTATCAGTCAGCAATGCGCGGCAGTCGACTGCGCACCTCTCCCACTGCAACCTCACTCATTTTAGGACGGCCGACGCCATTTTCAATTTATCTACCGACACATAAACATGGCTACCATGATAGAATCTCCCGCCAAGTGTGAGTTGAGAAGTGTCATTCGTTTCTTGCAAGCTGAAAGGTTATCTGCAGCAGAAATCCACCGTAGAATGGAACGAGTATACGGTAAAAAGCTTTATGAGTGACAGTGCAGTGCGTGATTGGTGTAGGAAATTTAAAGATGGACAAGTTGACATTCATGATGAAGGGGGCCAAGGACAAAAGTCGGTCGCAAACGAAGACCTCGTTGATCGAGTTGACCAAAGTGTAAGAAGCAATCGAAGGTTTACGATTACGGAGCTATCCAATCAGTTTCCTGAGATTTCAAGGTCAGCCCTATACTCTATCATAACTGACAAGTTAGGCTACAAAAAACTTTGTGCGCGATGGGTGCCGAAGATGTTGTCTGATGACCACAAAGCTCGGCGAATGGCGTCAGCAACGTCTTTTCTGAACCGTTATGAAGCTGATGGCAAAGATTTTTTGATCAAAATCGTGACAGGAGATGAGACATGGGTTCTGTACGACACCCCAGAAACGAAACAGCAGTCCCAACAATGGATACATTCAAACTCTCCAAACAAACCCAAAAAATCTTTCAACAACAAAAAGATTATGGCCACCGTGTTTTGGGATCAAAAAGGTGTATTGCTTGTTGAGTTTTTAGAGCCAGGTACCACAATCAATGCGGAAGGATACTGCGGTACGTTACAACGTTTGCGGAGAGCTATCCAGAACAAAAGGAGAGGAATGCTCACATCGAGAGTAGTGCTCATTCATGACAACGCCCGTTCTCACAGTGCTGCTTTGACAAAGCGTCTTCTTGATGGGATGTTTTTGACCATCCGGCGTATAGTCCTGACTTAGCGCCGAGTGACTATCACCTTTTCCCGGAACTGAAGAAGATGCTAGGAGGGCAGAGCTTCTGAACAGACGACACGCTGTGAGACGCCGTGAAAACCCATCTCAAATCACTGGCGGCAAACTTCTGTGAAGAAGGTATTAAGAAGCTTGTACCCAGGTATGAAAAATGCCTCAATTTAAATGGCGATTATGTTGAAAAGTAACTAATAATGTACCTAACTTTTGATAATAAATTTATTTAATTACTCTCCCTAGTTTTATTTTTATACCACATCGGAAGTTGAAAAAAACAGCCCTCGTATTTTTATTTTAAAAACAAACATTTTTAAAACAATAACACATTTGTTTTATTACAAAAGTTATATATTCAATGCTTTTTAATTTACGAATGTTTTAATCAGTTCTCATAAAAACAAATGAAGTTAATGAATATTTTTCTGAACATCAATCAAAGTTTCATTTTCAGCCTGGTCTTTTAGGTTATATATCAAGTAAATCGCATTAAAAATTTCACAAATCAAAAATAATGTCCGTTCCTCAAAAAAGAATTAAACAATTGTTTTAAATCATAACATTTTTTCTGGTACATAAAGAGTAAAGTTTATAATGTACTTTTTATTAGGGTTGGTCTGGGTAATTTGGATATAATTGTATTTATTTTAAATAAATGCAATACTAAAATCTGTATTAAAGCAAAATTCATGTTTATTATTTCTTGCAGCATTGTGAATAATATTATGAGAGAAATTGAGCTGGCAGCACTGAAATATAAAAATAAAATTAAGACAGATTTTCTGCAAAAATCAATCTACCGACTCACCATTGTTTATAGTTGATTGCCATTAAACAAGCTACAGAACAATTACTAAATCGGGGTAAGTATACATTACATATTTTAACCCTTTGCAATTCTATAAATGCAATACAAAAATCTGTATTAAAGCAAAATTAATGTTTAATATTTGTTACAGTACTGTGAAGAATATAATGTGAGGAATTTGAGCTTTTGGCAATTGTGTTGTATAATAATTTTAAAGAGAGTTTTGTATGTGTACTAAACATTATACCCCTTTCTCCCGCCCGGGGTAATTTGGGTATATGTAAAATACATTTTACTGGGTTAACAATACAAGGTTTAAATTGATAGAACTTGCACTTACTTATAGAGAGGAAAGTCAGAATGCTAACATATATAAAAACCATCTAAAAGGGTTTACATGGAAACTAACTAGAGGACTTTAGATTTTAAAAATGTTGAATATTATAACCAAATTACCCTAACAGTCTCCAATAGGTTTTCACTTTATAAGGAAAATATTAATATTTAAAAAGGTTTTTGAGCCTGGCAAAAAATTTTGTTTCTTTACTGAAGTTCTAACACTGTGAAATATCTGGGCATAAAATATAGCAAATTCTTGGACCAGAAAAACAAAAATTATGTAAACATTTTATTTTTTAGGGCTCAATATTTTTATTTTTATTAAGTACAGTATAATTTTAATCCTGTCCAGTTTAGACAACATAGTTCTACCCCATTCTGCTTCTTATGGAATTCAAGACTACTTTAAAACTTTGTTAAAAATATAAACCAATTGAATTCAGCTTTTAGTTACATGATAGATAGCCTTTTATTCGTTAAATTTAATACAACATACTTTGTAATGAGTGAAAAAGACAATAAAATAAGCATAGTTAGAGATCTAGCCTATCATAGAGATGAAGCCTACCTTTGGAGCTTATGAAGTGTTTGGCCCTCTTACAGTTGTCAATCAACTTCTGAGGAGGCATCCCAAGCAGTTCAATGATGCATGCGAGCTGATCTGCTTCATCCTCTCCTGGGAGCAGCGGGAATCCCGTGAGCAGTTCTGCTAGTATACAGCCCAGACTCCACATGTCTATGGGCATCCCATAGCGTGCGCCAAGAATCACTTCAGGGGCCCGGTAGAAGCGGGACTGTATGTAGGTGTACACTCGTTGATTTTCGTAACAACTCGATCCAAAGTCAATCACCTAAAGCAGAAACGAATAATTGAATATGAGCCCCAGTACCCATCAACCACACATATTGTTTACGCGACCTGTTCAACATAAACTTTATTTATGATTTTAGTTTATCTGAAAGTTGCCGCGGTACTCATAGGCACTAAACTCTTTTACAAAATCATATGTATTTATCTCTCAACATAACAAATTTATTTAAATTCAAAATTACCTTAAGAACGTGTCTTTGGAAGGTTTTTGGTTGAATATCTGAGTTTCTTGAGTTGGGAATTTAATATACCATCTAACAAGACTTGCCCACTTGTTAGATTAGTCTCTCTATGATTATTTACTGTATATTGTTCGTTTTTATCTTAGGCATTAATTCTGGACTATGATTAGGACAAATCACCTTGTATTTCTTAAATTAAATTAAATATTTCTTTATTTCTGAGGCATAGTTAGGGCTGTTTTAGCCCGCTTCTCCACTCAAACTCAAGTTTATACAATTGTTTTAAATCAAGAAACCAGAATTTTCCACAGAAATGGCTTTAGCCAGATTTCAGTTATGGAACTAAAATTTGGCTACAAACAGATTACACAAGAAAAAAACTCAAGGTATCATAAGGACACCTATAAGGCACAGTTTTGTTTTTAATTTATTAAAAATGTTAAGAGTTGGTTTCAATAGACAATATTTTAAGGTTCTCCAGTCACACAATTAATCCTACTACTAAAAAGGCAACAACTGTGCCAGGTACTATCTTGAAATAACCACTGTGCTTTATTTTGTTCTGGAACACTTGTTATAGGTTTTATCTTAAAACTCCCTTTTTAATGTAAATCTTATTATTTTGCTGTGGAAATTAATCATATTAATTATCTTTAAAAAACCTCAAACGTGTAGGGAGGAAAATCTAACGCGTAGGTACTACACCAGGAACTAAAAAGGAAATCATTTTGCTATCAGCACATATTTTTGGTTAGGCTAAACTACCTACAAACTCTTAGCATATAAACAATTTTTCTTTATGTTAAGTATTCCAAGAACAAATTGAAGCCAAAGACCTACTCAGGTTTATGATGCACTCCCACACACACAAAATATTACCACAGTTAAAACCCTTGGCTGTCAGCACGATAGTTTTGGTTGGTCTAAACTACCTACAAACTCCTAGATTAAAAAATATTAAAAACACACTGACATACTATTGTGCTCATTTAGCTAGAAAATTCCTATTTTGTCACGGTTCGACTCGTTTTACAATAACAAACAAACTACAATAACTTGAGGTCTATAGGAGGTATAGATAAAACTTCACCAAATTAAACTTTGAAGTGTTTAAAATTGATTAAAGGAATAATAGCCTACATTTCATTACTAGTCTTGAACGTAACCTATTGCGAGGCCTTGCGTGGAAAATGCTATTAAGCTCAGTAATACAACTTTCAACATGATTATTAAATAATAGTTTTCATCACAATGCAAAAAAGCACATGAATCTTTCAAAAGATTAACTAACATTTCACAGTCTAGTAATCATTATTGCTTAGTGTGCTGAAGATTTAAACTACTACAAAGTATTTTGATGCAATTTAAAACCAAGTTAAAATATTTTGAAAATTACTAAGCATGAATACTTTATGTAGCACTACTAATTCTTTTATTTCCATATTCCTAAAGACTTTATGGACATAAAAATCCATACGAGTAGGCCTTTTGTTTATAATGTTTAACAATGATATAAAATGCAACTTAATAAATACAAGAAAAGAACATTAATTAATTCACAATATTGTACTATAGACATAAAGTTTTGAAGCTAATTCTAATTAGATGATGAACATATTAGCCTATATAACACATACAAGCAAAAGTGAATGTTTTTACTATGATTAACGCATTAGGTTTCAAATTCTCTTTCTTGTCTTCCCAAGATTGGGTTTTGTATATTTACTTCTATGTAAAACTTTACCGTCATAGAAATAAATATATAAACATAATTAAACTAAACTCAAAGAAATTAAAACCTTCACTGTGTAAAGATTGTTGAAATAACCGCTGAGGACGAATAGTTGCACTGACCCTCGATTGTGACAACAACGCCCACGATATCATCTGGGTCAGCTCCAACATAAACAAGTGAGGTGAGGAGCTCCTAGTATTTATTTTTAGATTTTATTTACAATAGGGACTAAACCTACTTACTTAGATATGTGGGCTGAACCTTTGATTATCTATAATACAATCAAAGGTTTTATATATATAAAGATTTCTAATAAGTAACCGTATAATTAATAAACTTAACACAATGCAATATTAAAAATATCTTTTGATGCCAACATCCTATTGATCGGACCCCAGAGGTTCAGGCTAAACCACCAACATCCAATTGATTGGAACACTGAGATTACGCTAAGGCTAAAACTGCCAATGTCCAATTAAACAGCAGTTTAGGAAAAAATTATTTTGAACTTTATTTACAAGCTTTTGAAATTTGATACGACTGATGAATTGGTTTTGTTTTAAAGAAAATAAGGAAACCTTTTTACCAGTTTCAAAGCTGGTATCACAGTGATGACCTTGACACAGCTGTTTGTTTTTAGTTATTTTCTCTCCTTTTTTACTTTACGCTTATTATAAGAATTTACAATAGTTGTATTTGTGTTAAACTCCAAGTTATGTGTATTCAAAACCACTTGGTTTCAAGTGTTATAGAAATAGTTTGTTTCATATAGAACTTCATTATGATATTCTTTGACATACTTTATTGTTTCCAAGATGTATAAACTATAAACCATAAGGATTTTAAGCTTGGTGAATAAGAGTTTTTTTTTAAGTAAATATTTTTTAAACCGAGCATAATTCTTATAGCCTTTGTTTGTTTAGTAATAATTTTATCCAAGTTATATTTACAATTGGTTCTATATAAACATATTCCATATGACAGGCCTAAGCTTGAATTTATTAAAGAATGATAAATGGTTTTAAAAGTGGCCAAATCATATTTGACTTTTGCCATAATGTGGATGACATTGCACTCACTATATTCTCCACATCATTTGTCCAAGTTAAATTAACATCAATTGTTAGCCCTAAAAATTTTGTCTGGTTTGTTCTAGATATTGAGTTCTGATCAATTTTTATATCCAGGTTAAGTTTATTTTTGTTTTGCTTAGTTAAAAAATATACATTAGATTTTCTCAAGTTTAGTAGCAGATCATTACCATTCAAGAAATCCAATTTGTATTTGATGAATTTAGATTAGCTCTTGTGATATGATGTTGTTCAACTTTCCTTTAATAATTAAATTAGTACCAACTGTATATAAACACTTAAATTCATACTAATTTTCTCTGGCATATCCGATAAAAATAGAAAAGGACCGAATATGGACCCCTGAGGTTCTACAAGCATTACAGTTTTATATTTGCAATTGTATATTCTTAAGTGTTAACAATACCCATCTGCATAGTGAGTAATGACATCTGCAAGAACAATGCTGATGCACATGCACTTTTTGTGTCAAAATGTGTTTTAAATTGAACATTGAACAATGATTCAACAAACTACAAGATAATGGTCTTACTACTCGAAATCCAAAATGTCCAGCTTGTGGTAAGGAGATGAAAACTAGAATAAAGATGTAAATAAAATGTGTTTCAGTACAAGAAAAGTCATAACAAACACAATGTTACAAAAAATGCACTAGTAAAGATTTTTTGTGAACACTCTAAATTTGGTTCAGTGAATATATTAATAATCATGTACTATTTTAATTGGAACTAAACCAAGTTTGAAAATGAAGAATTATTAAGTAATGAAGGAGTTGTAGTAGAAGTTGATGAAACAAAAATTGGAAATAGAAAGAACAACCGTAGAAGACTAGTACATGAATGACAGGCATTATGGAAATAAACATAAATATAGACATTTTCAAAAGGGAAAGAATAGGTGGTAGGTTCCGTTTGAAGATTTGTCTAGAAAATATACCCGTTATCCCGTTAACCATGTCAAACCATGAACAACGATAGTCACAGATTTGTGGGAAAACTATTTTGGTTTAAACACAAAGGATATGGCCATTTTACTGTAAGCACCCAAGCAATAGAATCCAATTGGAGAGCTACAAAGCAATCATCACAAACCAGACTTAGAGTGAGTGCATTGTCAAATATCTTGCAGAATAGATGTATTGAGAAAAGTGATGATTAATAATAATGATCCATTAAAGCATTTCACAGAAAATGTTGTTACATGTTTACCCTGTAAAGTAATAGTAAGTACTATGCTGTTTTGTTTTTTATATAAATGCATATATAGATATGAAAATATAACTAATTTGTTATATTTTCTATAATCTTAATACCTATATTTCTTTTATAAATAAAAATAGAATTTACCTACTTAACACAATCTTAGCATACTCCATTCGACATTATTGATCCAAATCATTGCAAACAAAGTAAAATCATGTGTATCGTATTTGTGCAAAATATACATAGATCATTTTAAAATTCATCACTAAATTGTTACTTTTTAAAATAAAAAACAGCCAAACTATGCTCTAATATTAAATACCTAAAACATAATTTGGTTTCAGTACTTTTATGTAATCATGAATATTGAAGATTCGATTCTCTTGGTGGCTGCTTATTACACTGCAGCCGATTAGGCTAAATCTTTTACACCAAAACCTCCTTACCCTCGGAATACTTGTGACTATGCCAGAAAAGATATGTTGTGATATTTAACTATCAAATCACTTGCTTAGGAACGCACAAGAAGAAATAGGTTGACCAAGTAATTAATTGATTAATACATATTATGATTATAAGAACTAAAATTCATGCGTATTATCTCAATATATATCTAATAACACCATGCAGTATTTTAAATTATATTATGTTTATATTTGCCAACTTAATTTGGTGAATTGTAAAAAACAAGGAATATTTTCTATTAAAGTTAACTATTCCTAAAAACATGACACGACCGTAATGTAATATGATAGTTCAAAGTTTCTTATTGTTTTGCCTTAATGCGCAGAATAATATTTTATCATCTCAAACATGGCTATCATCTATCACTGAACAAAAAACATTATCGCTAGACCCACATATTATCTGTAATAAAGGCCTATAACACAATATGTATGAAGTAACCCTATTAATTATAGTAATCATACCTTGATACCACTTCTTCCTTGCTGCTTAAGAAGAACGTTTTCCGGTTTCATGTCACAATGTATAATTTTGTTCCTATGTAACGCATTTAAACACTGTAAAAGAGAATGTGAAAATTTCCGCACTAAAGTCAGGCTGAAACCTTGAAATTTATTCTTTTTTATCAGTTCATATAGATTTATTGATAGAAGTTCAAATGTTATACACATATGACTACGGAAAGTAAAACTGTGATACATATGAATTATATTCATCGTGTTATCTTTGTCTTGTTTCCTGAGATGATCCAGTATTCTAATTTCCTCTTGTGCTTGGCGGTGAAACCTTTTCTCATTTCGCACCATTTTCAAAGCAACGTGTTCATGAAATTTGTGGTCATAAGCTTTAACTACTTGTCCGAAGCTGCCTTTTCCTATTACCTTAAGGACTTCATACCTATAACCAACATGATCGTGCGGTATGTGAATATAAGAGCCTTGTTCATTGTCAAAGCCGCAGTTGAAAGGGGCACATGCATTGCCAGGCCTTTTCTTTGCATTTGCACCAATAAAATATATTTCTTGGTAAGTGAAAATCTCATGAACTTCGTAAGGAGTAAGTTTGTTGAAATAGAGCTTGACAACTTGGTCAGGGGTAGCCACCATAGCCTTGGGTTTGGAGGACCCATTCTTTGTTTGATTAGGGCTATGAGTACCAAAGAGCAGATCTCCTTGGGATATAACTGTAGGTAATATTTGATTTGGTATGCTAACAGTAGCGCTTATATTACTAACACTTGATTGTTTGGCAGATTTGTTTTGTGTGTTATGACTGTTGAGTGCAGCATCATCAAGAGTTTGTCCAGTTTTCAAAGGAGGCAAATGATTACTATTTTCTTGGACTTGGGGAAGATATGCTTCAGTTGGAACACTTGTTGATGCACCATTAATATTATTCATTAAAGAACGAGTGCGGGATAAAGCCATCTCGATATCCTGAGGTGTAGGATGATGTAGAGCATTTATGATTGAATTCATACTAAGGACAAAAACAAAGAAATCGCCACTAATTCGCTAGATGGTACGAAATTGACGTTAAATCCATTCTTCCACTCACGAGGCACACGTTTCGTTGTAAAAATTATAAACTATATATATATCCATACTTATTACCAACTAAAATATACAGTCTTTACAATTCACAAAATGCTAACCACTATCGTCTTACAAACAAACTCATAGGTTAGTTAGCAGTGACAGGTTATACTTAGAAGGCAAGTACTATAGATGGAGAAATTATATATATGATTTGTCATAATATATTGTATTATATGATGTATTGGAAAAGCTGTTAGTTACAACGTAACCATATAAAATAAGTATATTAATATCATACAGAAAGTTCAAATAGATTTTAGTACAATCTCCATTTACTATTATTTAGAAAAATATGACGGAAAATAATTGAACTTTTAATAAATGAAACAGCATCAGTCAAACTTAAATAACTGTGCAGATTGTAAATATGCTATATTGAGTAATAACTGTATCGACATTCCTAAGACATCTCCTAATTTCACTGTGGGCTTTATCCTTCTTTCGTGATTGCTATATTTAGCAAGTTCTGCCTACTTTGGGAATGTCCCATCAATAAACATGTCTTGTGTACTTTACTAAACACACCCTTTTATGAATTCACTTTACAAGCTGGTAATGGTTTTTCAATTTGAGCTAAAATTGTTTGATTTTCTGGTGTTGGGATTTATTGTGTTGAGACTAGTATTAATCACTGTAACAGTCTTTTTACTTAATCCTATTTAGTGCTTTTTATTGTCTGATATATGTTATACAATTTTGAGAAAAGTCTCAAGCGGAAGATCCTTGATAGCTATATGACGATACTGGATTGGTTGTAGACCCAATCCAAAGATAGAGTGTTTCACGGTCACTCCATAGGCCTCTCAGGCGACTTCCTACTCCGAAACCGGTACAGACCCTGGACACACACCTTATGTTAGATCTCATGGATTGGGACATTTACGTTTCTAGACAGGTATTACAAAACTTAAAACTATTATTGTTTGTTTATACTCTTTTTTATAGTTTTCCTTATGGATTAAAACAAACTTACCATTTATAATGACACATCTAGATAAACATTGGCCAATACCCCTTTTGGTACATAAGGAGGATTAATTTTCTTTGATTTCAGTTTTTCATTTATATGGTTCCTAATTAGTTGTGATGGGTGCTTTCAACAATCAAACGTTAGAGGTTTTCAATAATTCACCTAGATTTATAGATGATACCTATTGGCGTGAAATAACCGTTTATTTCAAATTAGGTTTTATTAATGCAAGCGTGACCTATTCATGATATGTTTATGTTAAATATTTTATTTCTAATAATGGAACAGTTTTTATACTACTGGGAAGAGCTGGAGCAAGAAAATAATGCATGTTTTGTTTCGCTAAAAAAGTTTCTCAGGTGCAAAGTGAAATCTAAATGTTCGTCTCCTGCTTGCATTGCCTCATTTTCAAACCTATCAACAAGCTTATAAGGGCCATCCCAATGTGACTTGTAACCCAATGCAAGATAAAACTCTACCATGTTTCAAAATGTTACGGACAATAGACTATGCTAGACTGTCATACAAATCAGCTCTACAAGCAGTTTTATGGCAAGTATGGAAGCTTTGGAATCCGAAAATATTACAATTGTTTACAAGTCTGTGCATTTGTCAGTTCCGCAGCTTTTTAATGGCATACAGTTCTGCTGTAACACTGGATGCCTTGCTTGATACTTGTAGTACGTCCTGCAGTTATACATGCAGCAGAGCTTTATCGTCCTTGCTTTGAAAACAATCAGTAAAAAACCTTAAATTGTCTGCATATTTAAGATTAATTCGATTTCGTTAAAGTGACCATATGATTTTTAGTGGGTGATTTTTTCATAGGCGTCTTTTCAGTTCAAAGTCTATTCTGAGGTCTGTAAACAATATAGAACTATCTATGCTTTCAATAAGACTTGGTTCATATACCTTATTTTTGAAATTAACTAAATTGTCTACTCGATGGTAAGTGGTTTTTAGTTTTCAGTCAGTATTTATGGTGGTAAGCTACATTATTCAAATATCTTAATTTAACATATCATGAATGATCTGGTTTACGTAAAGTTTAAAATTATAATTTCTCTCCTAAATATTCTATTCGTGTTTGCAAGTTGTTGGGGAGGTGTAAAGCTGCATGTGAAATGAAAGTTGTAATTGGAGAGGATTTAATTATCTCTAAAAGACATCTTAGAGCGTGATTTAGAATTTTGCTTTTAAGGTTGGCTATTCGATCATGTCTTAAAGAGGAAGAGGAAGGTTCCGTATTCTAGCTTTGCTCTAATTACACTCTTATATACCTTTGTTTTGATTGACTTCTGACTGAGTGTGAGTGTGACTTCTGACTTTGTTATATTGAGTGTGAGCGTTTAAAGCTCAACTTAATATAACATGTTTACTAAAAACTATGGTTATAAATGTCTACCTTCCGCATGTATGCTGGACTTATATTGGGAGTTGCTTGTTAATATTTGCGGTACATAATGCAAACAAAACAGGGCAAGCACAAAAACCTCAGGAAAGCACAATACGCAATATTGAAAAGATACCCTGATTACTTCTAAAAGTCAACATCCTATTACTTAACCATTTATGGATGCGCAAAATAAATCTTGTAGAAATACTAATGGGTAAGTATATACGGAGTGTTCCACGAAGAGGTATAAACATTTTATTTTATATTACTTACCCATTTATGCGCCGAACATTTTAAAGCTCTATACAAGTCATTAAATAGGTTTTAATAATATTCTATGAAATTTTCAGCTCTCTACCAATTTTTGAAACAAAATGGTGGCATTTTAAAACACGATACTTAAAAAAACAGTATTTTTGGGTTTGTAAAATTATTTATTGTCATATTCTAGAGAAATAAAGCAAAAATATAAAAATAATCAGAAAATTAGAACATAGCCTATTAAAAAACCTACAATTAGAGTCCACGATTATTCGAACTGTAATCTATCCACAGCGACACACTAATAACAGCGCTTAACAAATGAATCGTAAGCTCTTACAAAGAAATTTTACATTATCCGGAGAAGTTCCTCTTCAATTGATACTGGCTTAGGAGTTTCACTTTGGCTCAGAGCACAAAAAAGCCCAGAGTGTGTTCGTAAGAGACCAAGGAGGTCAATGTTCGCTTTAAATAAACAGCAGTTTCAGATTTTGTTTCGCTCTAAAATCAAACTGACGGAGGAAATACAGTTCGATTCCAAGAATTCGAGCAGCCTAATGTTAATAATTTTTTAGTTTTGGAAAACACAGGGCCTATATAAATAGGCCTGAAAGAGTCGATCAATTTTTTTGGGTATCTTCCAGCAGTGAATAGTTTCGTTGATTATTTAAATCATCAGGAAAACGCTCTAAGACACTGATGCATTAAAGAAATTGTTAATGTAGAGGCTAACTCAATAGCACACTCTTTGACAAGTGATGACGATATGTAAAAAATATCCTTTGAATAACTGTTATTGAATGATAAAAATATCTGTACAGTTTCTTCAACCAAAATTTTTCGAAAATTCTAAAATGTGAAAGTGTTGAAATGGAAGTAGAAATATATGTGACTAAGAGATATTAACTGTTATTTAAAATTGTAGTTATTTTGAAAATGAAATATTTTAGAAAGAATCATTTAGAATATAAACTTTTTGCTATTAAAAAACACAACCTAACCCGCATATTCCAGCCAACACACTCCACGGGTATTGGGATTCTTGGATAGTCTGCAGCTAATAATAATTCATTTCAGGTCGCTCTCACAGCAAGAATTAGTTGCCGGTGACGATGGCTCAGGAGGTGATGGTGAACCTGAAGCTCATCAGGATTATCAAGCTGCAAAACATATGCATCACCAAACTGCGCCGGACCTCCTGAACCTCCTCAGTGAGCAACGTGAGCTACCTGGCATCCACGCTAGTTTTCTGACCAATGGAAAAGAAGTGTTTAGGAATTTTATGAGGATATAATAAAACGTTTAAATCAGTATGTTTATTGAGTTATTTTAAAGAACTATCCGTCATGCATAAGATTGAAGAAGTGTCGTAATTCATCCTGCTTTCTTCAAGAAAATATTCTTATGTATATAACCTTTTTGATAGACGTTCGTTTATTAAAAAAAATTAATGTTTAATTTGTTATTATATTGTAAAAGTAAGAGCTATTGTTATAGGGGGTTTCTTTGATAAATAGTGGCGATACAGTTAAATCTATTAATAAGATGAGTGAACTAATGAGACTTGTTGGAGGATTATAAAATGTTGATTATAATGTCACCGACAATCAAAACAGGACCGGGGTCTTTGTTGATCATGAAAAGTACGTATACTTTGACTTATATTATCAAAGCACTTGAAGTTTTTCTTGGATGCTGCGTTTCATTTGCTTCCCTACAGCAAAGGGACTGGCCCCTGTTTTATTGATTCCCAACTTCAAACGGGCCTGAGTCTTGTGTTTCCTTCTCTGCAGAAATGTTTCCTTTGATACTTTGGGAGGATTATTTTCCTCCCTGCTATAACAGAATCATTGTTTTTCTTACAACTAGTATTGATGGTATTTATAACTGTAAACCTTTATTGGTCATTTAAATTAATTTCTATGACGCTTTTGCAGTTTCAAGATCAGGACTAGACATATTAGTTGAATCCGCTTTAACGGGTCCACACTGATCCTACAATGGTGCTAGGCGGGTTTGGAAGTGTTCGAAGAGATAGACTTAGGCACGGCGCCGACTGCGACCGGCCCGGCCCAGCCCAGTCCGGACCGGTCGCAGTGGGCGGAATTGATTGCGTGTATTTCGACTTCACAAAAAGGTCGGGCTGGACATATGTAGTTAAACGATTATTGTTGACAGTTAAAAGATATTTATTTAAATACCTGTTTTATTAAAAATACAATAATATATGTTGAAAGGAAAAGAAGTGAAGAGAGAAGATGTAAAACATCGATGTTGAGAAACATCGAGATCAAGACATCGAGTGTTGTTTCTCTATCTTTCTCTCCATTCAACTAAGGAGAATCAAAATGGCTAGTTTATCAAATTGAGATATTGTTTTGTAGATTAGGTTCTACCTCAATTTATTTTGTATTACAATAATTGGATATATAGTGGAGTACAGTGGATGTTTTTTTATCATATGATAGTTTTGACAAAATGACTAGATCAAGGTTAGTAAATTAGCAGATGATTACCTAATACTGAATTTAAATTCTAACCTATTACTCTATGATTAAATAATTTGATTTGAAAATAAATCTAAGCATAAAGTGATCAAGTCTTAAAGTTAAATATATATTATTTATTCTAATTACATAAGACTATTTAGTCATATAATTTTGGTTTAAAATGCGTTTTCTAATAAACCTATCCAGGGTAAGGTAAAAATCCCTTCTAAGAAAATTGGTTTAATATTACCCCATAATTGCGTTTTTATGACAAATTAAAAATGTATTTATTAGCAAATGCAGTTTGTATTATTAATTTGTTACTAAAATAATATCAAATTAGTGCATTGTCATTCAAATTAAGTATCAAAAGTAATAATGTTACGGTGAATGAAAAACAATCTATGCTAAATGTATTTATAAATATAACAAACAAATCAGTTTGGAACAACTGAAGCCCACACTGATGGTCAGGGGCATTTCTTATCGATATTTTTCAGACCTCAAATCACACCCTAGACCGTACACCGTGATCTAATGTTGGATGATCTGGGACTTGATCTGAAGTGGGGAAATACCGATCAGAAATGTCCATGGCCATCAGTGCGGGCTTTGGTGGTGTTGAGCGACGCCACCCGCATTACTGGCGGAATGAGAAAAATATTTCTCCCGATAGTACCCAAATTTAGGCTCAGATTACGTGAAGCTCTTGTTAAGGTTATCTTTAACTTTTCATACTTATAATAAGCCTAATAACAAAACAAATAGTAGATAAGGACTTCATAGTACGCAATAATTGTGTTGTTTAAATCCATTCTCTCGACTTTCCATGCAGTTGCACGCAGGCACACATTTGTACACATACAAACTAACTAAATTCATGGGATCAATCCCTGGGATTGCGACACTGTTGCAAATATCAATCACAATTGTGCTTATGAACTCACCAACTGAGTAAAAAGTACAAGACTCCAGGTAGTGTTTTAATCGGGATTTAATTTTTGTTGTTGATTTGTTTCTAAATTTAGTGTTTCAGGAAGACTCTTAATGAGTTTGATCCCAGCCTGAGAAGGGAGGTGTTCAAATGCTGCTAGTATTAGAGTATTTTTCTTAACAGGGTAAACATTAAAAATGTCTGACAGTATTTGAATAGTTCAAATCGTGATTCGATATTCTTGATCATTCGAGTGTTGGGCGCTTGTTATACTGCAGCCCTAATTGGTAATTGTTTATATAGCACTAAACAGTATTTGTCAAAACTTCCAACTCGAAATTAAAAAAAAATAAAGGTATAGGAGCGTTGTACAATACTTATAAAAGAGAAAGCCTAAATAATAACTGAAATTATGTAGGAATTGTACCAATCTGAAATGTCTCTGGATATCAGTGCGGGCTTCGGCGTAACCCTACACTTGTAGCAAAACAAAATCCTTGTGATAGTATCTAAATTCAAGCTCAGATCACGTGAGTGCTCAGTTCGACTAACATGATCTGATGTCAGGAAAGTAGCATCAGGTTCGTCCTGTATGATCTAACGGATATAGAGGACAATGGCCACCACATTTGCTGCACAAAGAAAAGGGATGTAAATTCTATATCAAACTAAAAACTACACAATATTAGAATGTCCTTCAAACACAATGAAAAGCTTGATAGAGCACCCACTACAAATTTTGTCTGTAGGTTAATAATTTTTTACTTTTAGAATAAATCCATCGATCGAGTGGGTTACTATCACACAACCACAACACAACTTGAATACAAAATGGCTAATGACTATGACAAAACATTAAGAACAACTTCTTTATTTTGAAATGTACAATGTAGCATAATCTGACCAATCACGAAACGTGAAATAATATAATAATTTAATAACAAGATGCGCAAATAAGATGTGTAGGCTATTGGCAAATAAAACTGAGAGCACAGAGGAAAAACGATAATCAAAGTTCACCATAGAGGTAGAAACTACTGCAAAAATAACGAAAAAGAAGAAAAAGACCAGGAGCTCTGGGGAAAAACGACAATGACAACATTGCCATAGTGGTAGAAACTGTGTAAAAATGGTGAAAAAAGTACAGAATAACACTATTGAATTATCCTCATATGCAGTTAGTAGCTCAACTCTGTCCTCTAACATTTGTTGTATTTTTTCAAGTGAATGTTGGTATCCCGGTTATCCCCTCTACCAATGCCCTCTGAATCCCCCTTGTATGCTAGATTGATGGACTATTTGAGATATAATCTAAAGTTTCATACATATTATCAGTTATTGTGTAATTACGGATTGCAACCGCTTAAAAAATTCTTTCTTAAAATAAAAACATACTGTTTTAAAAGATCGATAAAAGTGGTTTTAGATCATTACAGTTAATACGGCTTATATAAACATTATTAGTCCAATTACATCCTAAACTGTTTAGGTATTTCTATTCATTTAATTCTTATAGATGCAAGCCTGAGAAAACTTCATATTGTTTGCTATCCTGCAAAAGTTTATAAAATGTTGTACATTATTTGTAACTAAGAGTTTACAGTGCATAACAATTGAAAACATTGGTAATTCTGAGCTATTATTGGAACCACTTCAATTGTTTATTTGAATTACACTAAAGGAATGTTTTATGCTAAAAGTAGTTCATAACTCCTAAAGTGTACTAATGTAGAAAGGAAACATATAGGTAGAGGAAATATGAAATAAGGAAGTTAAAGCAGAAATCAAAGAGTTTATGGTGGTTGGCTCTCAAGCAGGCCCATTAGCCCACAGGTAAGATGGTCAGCCCGACAGGTCCGACAGTTATAATAGTCAGGGTAGAACTTACAGTTATGTAGTTATCACCAGTATACTTCAAATAACAACTGTTAAATTACAAACAAAACTCTTGGTTAGGCTGGTTGACCCACAGGTAAGATGGTCAGCCCGACAGGTCCGACAGTTATAATAGTCAGGGTAGAACTTACAGTTATGTAGTTATCACCAGTATACTTCAAATAACAACTGTTAAATTACAAACAAAACTCTTGGTTAGGCTGGTTGACCCACAGGTAAGATGGTCAGCCTGACAGGTCCGACAGTTATAATAGTCAGGGTAGAACTTACAGTTATGTAGTTATCACCAGTATACTTCAAATAACAACTGTTAAATTACAAACAAAACTCTTGGTTAGGCTGGTTGACCCTCAGAACAGTAATGTGAGGTTTGATTACTTTATATCACATTGTTAGTTATCCCCCACCCAGTACCTAAGGAAATAAATGAAAACTAAAAGTCACAAACGTGAATTGCTTCTGCAGCAAACGATGACAAGTTCAACGATCTCATAGCATGGGGTGACATTATATGCACACAGCTTGGTGTTAAATCTGTGAACTGGCTTAGTAAAGTTTACCTGTAGGCAAATACTAATTCATTATTAGCATAGCATTAATGAATTGTTTAACTCTTTGACAAGTTCTGATAAACCCAATACGGTAATCTCCGCTATCTTCTTTGTGAGTGTTTTTACTCCCTCATTATGTTGCATAAAACCCACATTGATATCAGTACATTTTCTATGTATACAGAATTGATTTCTAAAGTATACGTTATACAACTTTTATACTGTACAGAATTAAATGAGCAATGACTGATTCATATGACGGGTAATTGGACTGTACATGGTTACATTATGTTTGGGTTGATTTTTATTTTTTGAACGTAATAGTCATGTGGTGATTAGTTTTATATGTGTAATGCTGATTTTTGGGTGTGTGGATGATATCTATTGACAGTGTTGTCTACACAGGCATTCGTGTTTGTTCGTTTATTGTTATCCTTAGTAATTTTAAAAAGTGTATCAACAAGCAGCCACTTCAATTAGGTATTTCTGAGGTGGAAGACGTCTTGTTTATGGAAGTCGAGACATTTGACTTTCACCTGTTTTTTACTGTCTCATGTGCGCTCACTTGCTTCTATGTCTCATAGTTTATAGTTCTGAATATCTTCACAATGCCAACCTAAGTATCTGTGAACCAAAATATTAACTACATACAAATTTTAAGATGCAACTAATCAATTTTAATATTCTTATTTTCTATTTTTTATGCCATTTAAGATTTTCTTCTTTTTCTTTGTCTTTTTAATTATATTGGTAAGTTTTTTACAAAGGGTTAACATATGAGATATCAAATTCTGTTCCTTGTTTTCTGCATGTAGTGAGATATACAAATAAAAATATTGATTAGATATTCAAAATAAATAAAGTAGGTATGTGAAATAAACCCAATTCTTCTCAAATACTAAAGTAAAACTTATATATTCAATTAAATGTGTTTTTATAATAATTATAACTTAAATTATTTTAATAAAACAAATATTGCTAAATTAAAATTTAAACCCTATTTAAAAATATTACTGTTCTGTTATTGTCTAAAATTTTTATCAAACCATACTGGCTTTAAAAAAAAGTTTAAATAAAATATTAACCGCTTTTGTCGAGTTAATTCATTACTGACTTACAATAAAAATTAGGTCTGACGAGGTAATCCATCATGCAGCAATGACGGATTGTTTTATTTTGATCTATGACGGTTGACAATTTGACTAGTGAGTAAATGGGGAAATAAATAACAATAAGTAGTTCATTTACTGTTTTACTGCTAGATTATGATGGCATGCTGATTGGTTAACATTGAGTTGCGTAGTATGCTAGAAGCATAATGTGTGCCGAGAGTCGCATTACTGGTGCAATGCTGCGATGTAGGTTTATGCGCAGATTCTTGTGTCAGGATTTTTCATACAGAAAAACTACTAAAACCGGCATCCACAAATGAGGGTGTATAAATATGTGTAAATAAAGTATATGTTTGAAAAGGTTTTATACCTTATTTTCATTAATTTAAAAGACCCATGTAAAATTCAACAAAAACACTCAAAAAGCTGTTTCTTGCAAATTGTTAGTTAATATATATATATATATATATATATATATATATATATATATATACCAGGTGCCCCATGAAGAGGTTTAAACGTTTGATTTTATATTATTTGTCCATTTATACACTTAACATTTTCAAACTCTACACAATCCATTAAATAGGTTTAAAAAATATTCTATGAAAATTTCAGCTCTAACTTTTAGTTCCTAACTTTGCCACTAGACTGTAATAGCAATCAAACAGCATTACTGCGGGCTTAACTTAGTACAAAGAAACTACTAGAGTAAATTCATTTCCAGCTGTCAGGCATCGTGTAACCAAATAGCTGTTTACAAACGTTTAAACACGGGCGTGGCCGTTTACCGCAGCTGGGTTGCACGTGTTTATACGTGCGTGGCAGTTATGGGGCTAATAAGCCGTTAAGGGATTAGGTACCTAGTCATTTTGTCTACCCTGACAAAATGTTCTATATGTGATTTTTTAATTGTAATTTACCTTTCGGAAGCACTAACATTATCTTCACGACTTTTTAATAATTGCAATTATTAAATCAATAATCCCAATATAAATTAAAATAATAATTATAATAGTAATGTTTAAATAATGTTATCAATATAAGAGAAAAACTTATATTAATCAATACAGAATCCTTGCAAGACCTGTAAGTAAACCGGGCGAAAGCGGCGGTCATATGTTTTTATACAAAACCCAACCCCACTGTAAATCTCAATCTCAAATTTCATGGTAGTATTAGCTTACTCGCGAGTTATGCACTGTCCGGAAACGTGTTAAATATTGTTAGGAGTAAAAGATAGAATCTGGCTGTACCTGCTTCGTGTGGCACTTGCGGTTGCATTAACTTATTCGTGAGTTATGCACGGGAACCGGAAACGCGTTTAACTTTGTTAGTAGTATTAATAGATGGAATCTGGCTGTACCCGCTTCGTGTGGCACTTGGTTGCATTAACTTACTCGTGAGTTATGCACGGGAACCGGAAACGCGTTTAACTTTGTTAGTAGTATTAATAGATGGAATCTGGCTGTACCCGCTTCATGTTGTACTTTAACTCATGTTTACACGAGTTTTAGTTATCTGCAATGTTTGTATCACTGTAAAACATTTATAAAAATATAGGTGTGAAAGAACTTATAAAAACACAATGTATGAAAACAATATGTAAATTCATTTCTCACCGAATTTATGTTTAAATACCTACTAAAACATTAAAATAGTACGATTGTATTACAATGGTGTTTAAGAGACAATTTTTATTGCAGCGGCAGTAAAAAAAATTATAGATTTTTCACGTGCAAATATAGGTGAAAATATGACTTACTTGTATTTATATTATACAGTTTATCCCGATTCACTCTAAATATTTTTAAACTTACATTGCAAGATTTCATGATTCTGAACAGGGTAAAGGTAGGACAGGAAATAATTTGTTATCTTATCTGTGAAGATACGCTTATCTATCTGTTATTAGGATTCCTTATCCTGAACACAATAATTGCGGTTGGCTGCGGATAGTGTGACGCTTGTAAGTCCAATCTACGTATTCGAAGAAGTTCGGTGGTAGTCACAAACCTTTGTGGACGTGCTTTGTGTAAGCCTAAGCGTACTGTACTATTTTTTAATAAGTTTGTGTTTATGACCTTATGGTCTAAAATATATTTATTCTTTTTCTTCTCAGTGTCGATTTAATATGTTCTCACAGAAATCAAGGGAGGTAATCAACACAGTAACTTGTAATATAAATATAACATAAAATAGCACAAAATACAAAAATAAAGTAAACAGTAGAGTTGTGTGTGATTTTTAGTACAAATAAGTACTTTTGTAGTTGAGTATTATTTTTATATTAATAACTACGGTACTTTAATACTTCAAATTTATTACTTTTACGTAACTGTAAGATTTATTTAACTTGTACATAGTGTACAAGCAAACTATAAACTGCCATTATCAATTTATATAAGTAAATACATTTATAGTATAAAATTAATATTTTTATAACAATTACTATTCTAGTAATTTAAATTTATCACAGTAATATCATTTAGTTGAAAAGTAATGTAAATTGTAACGTGTAATTAGTTTATACCTAGAACAAGAAGTCTGCTTCTTAAACCTTTTTGTCTAAACTTAACAAATAAGTTAGAGACGTACATATATTTATATGACCGAAATAACGTACTCTTTAATACACTGAGTTAACGGACGTGGCCCTGGGAGTCAATATCGAGCATAGTAACACAGGAACTGCCGTTTGTATAATTCTTATGACCGCTCCATACTGTACAGTGAACCTGGAACCAAGTTTAGATCGGAAATGCTGTCCACAGCTTTCATCTGGTCTCATTTACCAGATGACTCTCAACACTCTTTTTTGAAGAGTGAATACTCTTTTAAAGTTGATGACGCTAGAAAATCCCCAAAATATTATTCCGTACCTCAACAAAAATAAACCTAAGTAACTCAGTTTAAGAACTTTTTCTGAGGCAAATGTAGAAAGTTGAAAATTGTTAGCACGCATCATGTGGCATTTACAAGTGGCCTTAGCGTGCTCTGTAGCTATGCACCGTCTGGAAACATGTTGAATATTGTTAGGAGTTGGTATATCCCCTTTTACTTATTATTTAAACATTGCTACAACAGGTTAAACATTTTGAGTTGCAGTAAGTTAATGTTAGTTGTTTAAATGCAATTGTCTAAATATAGTTATTTATTTATACTGTCATGTGTAGTAACAATAGAAACAAACAAATATCTGTAATGTGATACTGGCCTAGACCCAAGAGCAGCAAAGAAGACAGTTGAGGACTTGGCCCATAAGGCGTGCCACTAGCCTCATCCAACCCGTTGCTAAACTTTCCACTCATCTTGACTGAGGGATCTTCTTAATCTTTAATCTTGGTGCTCCGAAACAATATGAGCGCTCCTCTTAGTAGGGAATAGGGTGGGTTGAAAAGAATAATTTTTCTAAACTCTAGTGTGGAAAAGTTGTCTATTGTGATAAAAAAATGAAGTACTAAATAAAAATCAGTTAACTTCCTCTGTTTATGCATCATACTATAATTTATGAAACATTTAAAAAATGCATACATTTTGGTAATTTTCTTAGGTTGATTTAAATGTTAAAAAAACATACACTTCATTTATGGTCTAACCAACTTAAATAAATTTAAAACAGTTCAATACACACCTTACTTTGTCAAGCATTGCCAAATGAAAAAAAATAGAAATTGATCAATATTTCATATTTCGCCATTTTCTCAGATTGTTAAAACAAAACAATCCATATCTCACCACGTGGAGGTGGTTGCACATTGAGTTTCACCTATGGCATTACACAACCAACTATCAATTGTTGGGTATGGTATTCATATTAAATTTACAAATATTTATACAGATTTTCCATATACAAGCTTCTTTAGCTTGCTCAGGGTTTTAATTTTCTTTTCTTCACCAACTACACATTTGAGAAATGAGACGTTACTGCTCTAGACATCAGTGTTGCTCAGATAAAGCCATCTCTAACATTGTGTGTATGTACTTTATTTGATGTCTCTAACAGAGTTCACACATCTTTCCATAGTCTGGGGGTGACAGAAATGTTTCAGTGTCTCTGGAATTTGGCTTGGTATACGCATTTTTAAGCAATTTAATATCAATCTCACTTCGGTTCTGTGACATTGGAGAAAATACACCAAACAAGAATACCAGTTGATAATTTAGTGTAATCAGAAGCTTCAACGTTGTTCTTTGCGGGCATGAAATTTCTAATAGCCTTCTTCTTCGATTCGGTTGTCTTGCTTTTTCTTAACCAATCTTTTCCTTTTCAGAAGAATCTTTACTTCTATAACCTATCTCCTGAATGTGTTCTCTTTCATCGCAAAACATTAAAAGAACATTCTGTGGGTGTAGAAACGACACATAGGGCCTATCGTTTACTGGGTTGAGAACTTAAAGTAATTTTTTGAATAAATATTGTGATGTTTGTATTACTTGAAATACTTGTTTTGGTCCTTTAGTAGAATATTCTCTCTATTTGATAGCAAACCATACAGGCATATTTCATTTTAAGATGAATATAACAATTTCTGTGAGGTTTTCTGCTGGATCTGATGATCCTTATATACAACCTTTGTTGGACGCTGCTGGCTATCTAGAATGCCCAGAAGACTTGGCAAATTGGGACCCTGGTGTGACCTCATGTGATCACATTTGAAATGTCCAACAAATACTGTTGGTATTTACACAATATTTTCTTGTCTATAGTTTGTCCGGAACCTCAAGAGCCCCAGAGAATTAGGTGACCCTCCCACCCCGACGTGCACACACTGTCACATGCATAGCCCGACTTACCTGTCATCATCATAGATTCGATGACGCACATGCTAGGCAGTAGTCTGCAAAAATATTCATTTTTAACGTTTGTTATTTTAGGTTAATGTTGTTAATTTTTATGTCTACATTTAAAAAAAATGAAAATAGAGTCCAAACACAAATTGACCACGGCATTCTTGATTTTACAAAGTTAAGTTGATCAACTGACACCTTTATTTCTAACATATGTCAGGAATGTCATTGTTATTTCTAGTTTGGACTATTTCATGAAACAAAATTCAGATTTATAAAAGTACAAAACTATTAACCTAACAAACAAATGCAGTTTTTCAGAAAAAAAGACCTGCCAAGTGAGTCATCAGCACTGCAGCAGTGCATGTGACTGTGTGCGAGGTGCACGGGTACAAGGGTCGCTGTGTAATCCCCTGGGGCTCTTGATCCAGCGGACAAACTGTACATCAGGGATCAAACAATGCGTTGTTTCTTAATCTACCACAGGGAGTTTTTCACAACCAGTGAGCTGTTGGCTGACTGGCTCAGTACAATATTTAGGTCCCACAATTAGACCATCAATATTCTGAAAATTGTTCATCACACTCCAATAGAACATTCTTCATTAGTTTCCAAATACTCTCCTAGAGAAGAACATTTTTAGTACTCAGTGGTTGCTGTAGATTGCAAGTAAATATCTCCGAGTTGTTCCAAATTGTAATTCCTTTGAAGGTACATAAACCTCAACTCTGTGATGGGAATTTTATTTGTTTTTCACACGAGCATTCATTTAGAATTGCACATTGACAAACATCTGGCAGTTTTTTGCTTGTACAGTTTATAGCCATTGTGAATTTACAAGCAGCGATATCAAAAAGTTCTAACCTAGCTTTAAAAAAGACTTACGTATTTTATCACATTGATATGACTTTCTTATTTTCATATAAGAATAGACGAATGAACGTAACGAAGAATGGTTACGTATGAAGTACCATCAGAATTCTGCAGTTAGAAAAATTGGTAAATATGCAAAATATTGATGAATTTTATTTTATACATGACAGTTTGTTCTTACCTTTTTTAATAATATTGACCTTTTTTACGATATTATAATATTTAACCTAAGTGGGCTATTGGAAATTTAAATTTTATATTGGCTAATTAATGTTAATATGCATTTCGAGTACAAATGTGTGAAAATATTTTCAGCAGTCAAATTATTAAACAATACATTTTTATTAATTGTTAAAGTATTACAAACTGATAAAGAATAAGCTCTGTCACTTTTACTGTACTTTACTTTATTTTTTCTGTTGATAACATGCTGATAATCTACAAATATTTGATTATGCTCGAATCTTATAGTAATTGTAAATTACTAGGTTCAAAATGAAAAGGAAGATGTATCATCATTTGTCATGTTGGGTCCAATGAAGGATTTGTGAAAGAAAGTTGGATTTTCAATTCATAACTATAAACTTAAAGTATTTAAGGATATTCTGTGTTTATATTTACTACAAAATGTCAAAAAGAGTGTGAAAACAAGCTAAATTTATTTAAATTTGCTAACAAATGTCAATAAATTCTTCAAATATGGTTATAATAATACCTTATCAATTAATTGGCTCGCAATAAATATTGAGATTTACTTTCTAGCAAGAATGGTCAGTTAAAGTAAAAAAGTGTATAATATAAACGAAACTAGTGACATTGTGCTGTACCCTATATCACAGAAATTATATGCTTAACTAGAACATCAGAAGCCCTTCGATAAATTTGTGCTAAGTAATTAAAGCCATATGGTAGCATTATGATGAGAGCATTTTAGCCAAGCGTGAAGCGATATGGCAGCAATGACAGTGTCCTGCCACTATCTGTCAGACTCCAACTGTTGGATGTAATCTCCTGTGCTCCTGTTAGTGAGTTGGTGCTGTGAGATCATTCTTTTAATTGGTGGATATATTATCCTGGATCTGTTTCCTGTTGGTGTTTATTTGTTTGGTAAAGAAAGTTAATTAGACTTGTTATTTTATGTATGTGTTAAATTACAGCGTTATATAGTTGAAATCCCAATAGGCTTATCCAGTCACAATTGAATATCTGTATAAATTGTAAATTTTTAGTCATGTTTGCAATTATTGATAATAATTTCATCATAATGTTGCAGATGCTTAGGAGGGCTGAAAAACGATGTTTTCGATATGGCATCATCTTGCTGTGCAGTATATTCTTCTTATTCGCATTGTATTCTCCTGTTTACCAGCCTTCTTCACAGAGGGAAGGTAGGTTTCTTAAGATGTTTTCAGCCTATAGCAGTTTAACGTTTCTCAGTATTTAACCCCAGCCTTTTTTTCAAAGGATGTTTCATAAATTCCAAGCCATTTTGGACAAAATGTAAGAGATTTGTAAAAAAATTACCATAATTCAGATATTTTTTAGGGTTATTTTGGTGTGTTATCCGTAGGCCACTATTTTTAGAAGAGTTTTCCTCACAAAGGATGTAAAAAAACTACATTAGCAGAAATAATAGACCTTATTTGACCTACTGTAAAAGTTACATGTCATTATGACAGTTGGTTTTCTTCCTCCAGAAGAAAGCGAAGTCAGCGAGAAGGAGGGTACCCTGTCCTCATCTACTATTAGTTATTACATGATATAGCTAGGTTTAGATTAGATTATAATAAATATGGTACAAGAAGTACCAATGTTATAGATAACCTTTACGAGTGCTCACCTGATCTGAGCTTGAATTTGGGTACTTTTCCGACTTTAAATGACGTTGGACGATCTGGCACGTGATCTGAGGTCAGGAAAGTCAGATCGGGAAATGCTCCTGGCCACCTCTCACTTCTGACAGTAAAAGAAAAACATCCCTTGAAATCGCATGTAAATTCAAGCTCAGATCATGTAAACACCCATTAACTTTTTATATTTATAATATGTATGTATGTATTTATCTACTTATATAGCGTAATGACAAATAGTTGATAGAGACTATTTGTGGCTTTTTGCTCACCAACATCGCTTCTTTTTGGGAGGCAGAAAACAAGAACTGATTGTAATATTAACATGTAATTTTTACATTAAGTCAAATAAAGTCTGTTCTCTCTAATTAAAAATTTTTTACGTCCCTGGTCATAAAAACTCACAAAAATAGTGGCCTCCGAATAATATAAAATCGTTTTACAGTTTTAATACCGTTTTAGGTTATGAAGTTAATTTTTCTTATGTCACTTGTTAAATGTAGTGTATAGAAATAACCAGATAATATTTTGACAAATCCTTTTTATTAAAAAAAAAATTAATAAAATATTTTCAAATCTGTTTTAAAACCATTTTATACAAAATAATTTGCTACATAAATAATTATTTTCCTTATTTTAAGGGAAACGAAATTATAGGCCTACTTTATTTACTAGTGAATTAACATCAAATTTTGTAAATATGTAATATTTCTTGATTTTGAATAGTAAATGAAACATTTAATCCTGAATTTCATTGTTCTCACAATAAAATATAAGAACAAAATCATTTCTCATAAAATTCAGTACCTAAACATATCATACCTCTATTTACAAAAATAGAAAAATGTTTATATAGAAAATTTAGATTCAGTTACTAAATATGTTACAAAAAAATGCAGCTAAGTTGCTTATCATAGTACAGTATTTTCACTAATGGGAGAATGTTATTCTCTTATTAATTGTGAAGTTAAAAGAATAATAAACGAATCAAGTCAATTCTTTATAGCATATTAGAATATAAAAATATGTCACAAGGTACTTTGATTTTTATCTCTAGCGTTACTCTGCTCTGTTAAGAATAAACATTTGGGTTACTTATAATACAGTAAAATACTTTAGTAATATAAATTAGGCTTTGAATAAATGTTTGCTATGGTTTACTTTGTTGAAGATTATTTTCTCTTTTACTTGTCACTATTTTTCAGTATTGCTTCAGGCAGAGTACTTCCTGCACTATATTCTCAGCTTACTCTATGTGTAGTATGTGTGTTACGATCATATTGAATATGTCCGTAGGAAACAATAATGCACTCTGGGACTAGAGATGTGCCAAGAAACTAGAACTAGTTTCCGAAACAGTTCACTTCTTCAGAACTCAATGTTCCGTTGGAACAGTTACTATTACGTGCCAAGAAGTTCAGGGTGTTGTGGTTCTGTTATGCGGAACGACTAGGCTTAGCTTCCAATCTAGTTTACAAGTAATGGCAATATTTCAAAGGTATTTATACTGGATTATTTAAAGGGCTGTTGCAATTTGAGATTGACAGTGGTTATTAATCCTTCAAAGTGTTTTTACTAAAATAATGAAAAACCCTAAATATAGCAGTGTATTTTACAATTTTAAGTTCATGTTCTTAATATTTAATTATGTTTTAGCTTCTGAAGTTGTATTTTCTATTATGATTTAAGGGGATGTTTGGTATTTCAAAAATAATATATATCGTACTTTTGATGTAAAATATTTCTTTAATTAAATTGTTTAGTTTACTTTAATTAATTATTAATACTGTCTGTAACGTTATGAGGGAAGTTAAAATTTGAATTGCTGTTATAGTAGTAGGCATCATGCTGTTATAGTAGTAGGCATCATGCTGTTATAGTAGTAGGCATCATGCTGTTATAGTAGTAGGCATCATGCTGTTATAGTAGTAGGCATCATGCTGTTATAGTAGTAGGCATCATGCTGTTATAGTAGTAGGCATCATGCTGTTATAGTAGTAGGCATCATGCTGTTATAGTAGTAGGCATCATGCTGTTATATTAGTAGGCATCATGATAGAAATTTATAATGGTGAAAACCAGTTTACCAGAGAGACGTTTTGTTTAAAATATATAAATATCACTAAGGCATGCATCTATGTAGTGAAATGTCTTGCATCTGAAACACAATTATCAAAGCTTTTATGAGGAATGATTCATGTACTATATCATTCTGCAACAAAATCATTCAGGAATAATGTAGTCAAGAACTTATCGGAACGGAACACCTGGACTGAAACTGTCTCGAGGAACTAGTTTCAAGCCTGGAACATTCTGGTTGGAATGTCCTGGAACATTCTGGTTGGAATGTCCTGGAACATTCTGGTTGGAATGGCCTGGAACATTCTGGTTGGAATGTCCTGGAACATTCTGGTTGGAATGTCCTGGAACATTCTGGTTGGAATGTCCTGGAACATTCTGGTTGGAATGTCCTGGAACATTCTGGTTGGAATGTCCTGGAACATTCTGGTTGGAATGTCCTGGCACACTTCTATTTGGGACACATTACAGATTTTTGAATTAATGTTGATTTAATTATGTTTAAGACTTGAGGCAAAGGTCTCCAACTCAGACTTCTACGAAATTGTTGACTTTTTGCTGATGAACCAAAAGTACAAAAGTTAAAATCGATAAAAAACTGTAGCCCACTAACACAAAATAAAATCTGTCTGTAGCGTATGATTAAATAATTTAGTAAATTTAAAAAATTCTTAATGGTTAGTCAGTCAACAAGGAAGTATGAATACTCTGACATTTTTTTGTAGAAAAATGATTTTGTTATCTTCTTTAAGGTGCGATCGGTTGAGTTAGTTTCAAATTAACTGTACTATGTTTACTAGTGTGTTGACATAGTATTGAATTAATATATAAGGGCTCGGTGTACACAATTAATTGGGACTCAGTTTATCAAGCATTTTGTCTTCTCTTATATCAAGCTATAATACATACTTCAGTAATTGTAATTTGCTGAATCATCCCCGGAAATTTAATAGTCTTCTCTGTTTTAATTTCAGAAACTATGATTTGTTGTAATTATCAAATAGAGGCACCAAACTTAATTACATAATTCAAACATATTAAAAAATATTGAAAAAACTTACAATAGTTGTAATGAAGTTTTGTAAACAAAAGAGTTTGAGCATAGCAAAGAGTAAATGCAAAATAATTTTAATGTAACAACTATTGTCAAAACTGATTTAAATTATTATTAATTCTATCCATTGAAATTTCAGAGTGAACCTAAAATAAAGTAGTGATCTACAAAGCATGGGTTCTTCCAAAAAGGTACAGTTTGATAAACAAAAGTTTGGTTTTGTAATTTTGGCACCAGTTTCTGTGTGGAATTGACAGCACCCGTTACAGGACCACTGCAGAAAACTGAACTCTCCAGATCTATGTGAGCAAACTCACTTTTGAAATAATGAAAACTTCAAATTTTAATAATTGTTTTGTTGTATAGAGTCATAGTAGAATGTAATATAAAGTTATATAATTGTTTTTTTATTCTGATCTAGCATTTATTGTATTATACATTTTTAAATCAGTACATTTACCAGCAGCTAATTCTTCTATGGTGCACGCTCGATTTACATGGATAATAGAACTCTGATCAAAGGCTCCAACCTTATATTCAGAGGGCAACCCTTTTTTTTATCCTGAGGGAAAGAGACGAATTATTTCCACACTTAGTCCTAAAAGGACCTTTTTGCCTCCATTGCTTATATTTGTGTCCTCAGAATCTGAGACTTTTACAGAAGCTGATCAGATTTGAGGGCTCCTGTTCTCTGATGTCCTTGGGGCTGAGGAGATATGCTCCCAGGAATCTTTTCCAAATTTTTAGTATGGCAGGACAATTTAGCCAAATATGCTCCTCTGATTTCTCCTCTTCTCCGCAGAGTGCATTCATCAAACTGCATTTCATCATACTCTGGGTAACCCTTACAAAGAGAACTATTGATGGCAGGTAGCCATAAGGGCGCCAATTCCGACCCTCATTGCCCTGTTTATTAAATAAACTTCTCTAAATGTACTGCTTAACTAGACAGGGTAAAGTATTCTGCAGTCTAGCAGGTTAGGGACAGAGCTGATGATCGCAAACTTTTTAAATTGATTTCAACTTGAAAGAGTGGCCATTTGTCTTGACGTTTGATTTCTTATTTTTGTTTAAAAAATAAATCTAAATTTTAAAATGATTTAACAATTGTGCGACGATATTCGAAAAACTGAATTTGGAAAGACTGGGTCCTAAATAATAAACGAGGTCGTGAAACGTTGATTGGAAGGTAGGCATACGATATTAACACCAAAACACCGTGCCGGTTCGTAGAGGGAGCGGGCAGCCAGCTTTGATTTTGTAACTCCGACCACAGAAAACTCCAAGATGTCCTTGCCCTATCGAAGTCAGAAGAGAAGAGGACAAGAAACCTAATTCCCGATATCTAGAAAACCTGAAAATACTAGAACCAATCAAAAAGCCAGAAAGCCACAGAAACATCTAGAAAGAGAACAACCATCTTGGTAAAACAGATGGCTCGACCAGCTGTAAGGAAACAGCTCCCGGTCCGTCCAAAGACCAACAAAATAAAAGTGGCAAACGCCACATCCTCCCCCTCTAACCCCGGGAGAGAAAAGAAAAAAAACTCAAAAGGATAAGGTAGGGAAGACAAGGACGGAAAGATTAGAGACTACAACTGGTACTGCTGTCGTTAGCAAACAGCTAGAAATAGCTCTAGTATGGATATCCTGCACGCTCGCGAGGCGCTCCAAAAGCGTAACGGCTAGAATCCATTCCGACTGACCACACTACTCAAGATTAAAATCTTTTAGTTTAAAGAGGCTTGAGGAAAAGCCTAGTAGTAGTAAAGAAAAACTTGAACAAAATTAACTACTTTCTGTGGTAGCTACCAATAAATAAAGGTCTGAAGTGTTGACACAAGGATGGGTTTTTTCGTTCGTTTGTTTCTACATCACTAATACGCTTGGTGGTCAAAAGGCTACAAGAGGGTGTTTCAGTAAGGTTGGGAAGGAAATTAAATAAGTGTACACTTATTAGCCAAAGCTTATTAGCCAAAGCACTTCCTAAAGTCTCCCACCATCCGGGTATCTCCACCCCGGAACCCAAGGGCCACTTAAGCACCCGAATGGAAACCCCGAACGGCTGCGGAACTCCTTGGACCGCCGGAGGGAGAGTATTACTCCAGACATAAGGTCTGTATTTTTTTTCTTCAAAGATGGAGGGAGGAACAGAAGGGATGGAAGAGACCATTCCAAAGCGAAAATTAAAAAATATGAGAAAATTACACCCATCATAATATCAACAGACCCAAGTTCGTGTTGTAAAGGCTAATTAGGTAAAAACCTGGTACTGGCAAAATTTAGCAAAAGTGGGGCCAGTACTCTCCTCCCCCTACGGGACGGCTGAGAAAAAAAAAAATTGGTGGCCAGTGGGAAAAGACAAAATAAAGTTTTATTTTTCCATACTAGTTTTTTAAATTTAGAGACTTGGAGCAAAATAAATTCAGGCTCTTAAAAAGGCGTGAAAGAAAAAACTGTAGAGCTACGGGAAGAGCTTAACGGAGTAAGGAAATCATTTGGTCGTGGTAAAGTGGTTTAATTAGGAACTTTAAAAAAACAAAAAAAAAAACAACTAGTTTCTAAGTGTTGGCCAGGAAAGGCAAAAAAATATCCTGGAATCCTAAGGAAAAGAGACCCAAAAAACTAACTGGACCAAAACCCAACAAAATTAGGTTAACAATCAATAAACCTCTAAAACAATAACAATAAAAAAAAGCCTTCAAAGGATAACAGTAACAACAGTAAAAAAAAAACACTTCCAATATAAACACTAAACAGCAAATAAATAAGATAGCTGCTGGAACATTTAGCAGCTTCAGAGACAAATTATAAAGTCTTTAAAGACACAAAGAGATAACAACAACAACTAACTACAAAAAAATATATAGACAAACTACAATCTTCAACAATATTTTCAACAATAAAAACTAAACCTATCCATCGCTGCTAAACTTAGCTGAATAACAAAGAATTCCACCTACTGCCAAAAGACTGACCCTACTAAGCAAGAGAAAGACAAAGAAAAGGAAAAGGGAAAGAAAAAGTAAGCTTTGTGTTGTAAAATGTAATGGGTTGGCCGAACCAAGGATAGCAGGCTGCGCGACTGCATTAGGGAATGTTAAAAATAAATAAACATAAAATTCACTCCCAATGTACAGCCTAGAAAAATTGCCGAAGCAAAAAAAAAATTCTTAAACAGCCAATGCTAATCCTGATCCCCCGTGTATATGTACTGTAAAAGAAGAGGAGTAAAAGTATCAGAGTGTTAATGTGGTGTAAGGAAGAGAGAAGAAGAAGAAGAAGGAGGAGGGAAAAACTAAATCTAACATCACTATGCCCTAAACCATCCCTATAAACGTCCCGGCAGCGGTGCTTTGGTCTTAGATAGGCCCCAAAATATTTCTTTAGGTGGGAAAACATGGGCCGACCTAATAAGTTTCCCTGACTTGGGGACACCTCAATGTCACGGTGACTGGAGAGGTAAAATCATGAATAAACCAGAGGGCGTGACCACAGAGGTTTGCAGTTTGGCTGAAATTTGATTAGCCGCATTACTCAAATTTACTCGTCGAAACATTGCCAAATCACCGATACGAAAATTAACTGGTAAACGACCTTGGTTGTACTGCCGAGCAACTTTTCGGTGTGCAACCTCCAACCGATCCAAGGCCTGAGACCATCTCCTCTGCATGTCTCTGGAATCTTGTGTTTGGAGGAGATCATCCAAATTCCAATTGTTTTCCAGGGGAGAAGTAATTTTGTAGCCAAGGAAAATTTCAGCAGGAGAGGAGCCAATTGACTCATGCTTAGCCGAATTAAAAGCGACTTGGAATAAATGGAGATTAGTTGTCCCAGTCAGTTATGATTTTGAGAATGGAAAATTCTCAAGGCAACGCCGAGGTTTTTATTAACTCTTTCAGCAATTGACGGCTTCGGATAATATGGCGAGGTCATAACGTGTTTGATACCAAGTTCCAGACACATGTTATCGAACTGTCTGGATTTGAAACAACCACCACGGTCGGTGACGAGTTGTGAGGGGAAGCCAAAATACGCGAACAAGCCCTTATGCAAAAGATTCACCGTAGTAGGAGCCGGTAGCATTTTTAGCAGGCAAAATCACTGTATATTTTGAAAAGGCGCGTCAACGATTGTAAGAAGCCATTTGTGGCCTTTTTTTGTTCTAGGAAGAGGTCCCACGTAATCAACAAACACCACGTTGAAAAAGGCCTGGTTGCTAATTGAGAAGCCAAAGGGCCTACCTTAGTATTTTGAGCCTGTTTGCATCTCTGACAGAAAGGACAAGCCTTTACCCTCTCTTGGATAGCCTGATTCAGGTCGGTTAGAAAAGAAAATTTGACTAATCCGATCCCAAGTTTTCTTGAATCCCAGATGAGCTCCGAGAGGTGACTCATGGTAAACTTTAAACAATAGGTCGTAGAGTTTGCTAGGTACCACTACTCTAGGTTTGGATTGATTTAGGCAATTGGTGAAACTAAAATGCCTTGAATTACAGAATAATTTTGATTGGGATTAGTACCCTTCAAAGATTTTCACAATATTGCGAATTTGAGCATCTTGCTCTTGGTGGCCTTTGATGTCTTTGAAGGCTTCCGGTACAGAAAAAAGAATAAAAGCCTGTGTGTGGTCGGTTTTATTTTGAATAGTTAGAACGCTGTGATGATTCGGTTTGGGGCTCAAATAAACGCGGAGAGGCAGTCGGCCACAACATTGTCTTTGCCCCCTAACATGCTTGAACTGCCCGAACAATCAAATAGCATAGGCCTACATAAAAAGTTTGACATGTTTCTATTGTAGAAAAAAATATCAGATAAATTTAACAGTAACACTTCACTTACCTTGTGTATAGACTAAGATTAATTAACCAAATTGTGTAAGACTCGAATAAATTCAACGCAGTAGACAAAAATCATCAAATTAGTGCTATTAAAAATTTAAACTCTTATCAACTTAAAAACATGTACAAGTGGAGTAAATCCGCTGGAAGAATAAATAAATAACTAAATAATTAATTAAATCCTAGAATAACAACAATTAATTGCATTTGGAACTAAGGGTAGGTGTGGAAAGGTTAAAAAATTTTAAATAAATCAGAAGTAGAGATGAAATATCAGAAGGAAAGCAAGTTATATAAAAAAGAAAACTTTTAATTATAGCCAACCCAAAGTAAATAATCTGGTGAAACTGAATGGGGGTTTCAAATATTAACCAGAAAGCTAAGAACTTTAAAAACAAAAGGTAGGCTATACATAGGCGGCAGTACAATACGCAGTCACCAACAGCATCTATGAAATCCTTCGACTTTACTTGCACAGATCTGAGCCAAAGTTTAAATTAAAATACTAAAAGGTGCTAATTAAAGTTTAGAAAGCACAAGTAATTAAGTAACCAGGTATGTTTAAAAGCAACAGGCCACACTGTAGGTGATTAGTAAAAGTTAGGTTAAGAGTTAACTTGGTGAGAGAAAAAAAAATTTATTAAAATTGGTTTAAAGTAAAATTTTAAGCTAGAAAAAATCAACCAAATACCTATGCCTAAATAATTAGTGAGAATAAGTTACTAAAGTTTAAGAAATACTGCCACTCACATGTTCAATTATTACACAACTAGGCTTAGGTAGCAGTTGGTTGCAAGAACTGCTTGGCTCAGACCTGCACATTAAAAACAAGCTACTTCGAAAAAGTTTAACATTTTGAGTAAAAAAAAAGGCAGTGTAAGGAAAATTTAGAAAACTAAAAATTTAGAAAAACGTCTACCCCTTTAAAAAACTTAAAACTAGTACTTAGCTCTCATAGCTGTGTAGAATTCCTCCGCTCCCACCGGCAAGCCTAGCCTTCCATTTCAAACCACGCTCTGCTACCAATTTGCGACGATATTCGGAAAACTGAATTTGGAAAGACTGGGTCCTAAATAATAAACGAGGTCGTGAAACGTTGATTGGAAGGTAGGCATACGATATTAAACACCAAAACACCGTGCCGGTTCGTAGAGGGAGCGGGCAGCCAGCTTTGATTTTGTAACTCCGACCACAGAAAACTCCAAGATGTCCTTGCCCTATCGAAGTCAGAAGAGAAGAGGACAAGAAACCTAATTCCCGATATCTAGAAAAACCTGAAAATACTAGAACCAATCAAAAAGCCAGAAAGCCACAGAAACATCTAGAAAGAGAACAACCATCTGGTAAAAACAGATGGCTCGACTCCAGCTGTAAGGAAACAGCTCCCGGTCCGTCCAAAGACCAACAAAATAAAGTGGCAAACGCCACAATTGGGTGTGTATTGTTTTTATGCATGTTACTCTGTTGCCATCACACATCTTGTTTTGACATTATCTATCAGCTACATGATTTATCTTTAATTTTCTTTATGGAGTAATTGAAAAATCTGTACCAATTTGACTCTCCTGCTGGGTGCTTTATTTTTTAAGAAGGTCTACATACAGTGTGAAAGATTCATGTTGTTATGTAATGCACCATTGCCTTTTGCTTTTTGCACCAATACTAATTTCACACTGCAGGTTCATCAGATATTAACGATACAATCTTAACAGTCTTACTTAAATTTAATTTATTTACAAATATATTGTTATGATGTTATTCTATAAGATGGCTATAATACTAATTTATAAAACCTAATTACGGAGAGGAATATAAAAAAATACCAATATTTTGAATACAAGTTTAGGTGATTTTGTAAATGCGGTTACATGTATTGACCGCATTAATAAAATCCCACTTATATCCGGAACACAATATCAACAATTTCCCAAGTATCAATATAGTTCCGTAACTCCAGAAGTGACACAAACCCGGTATTGGGAGTATAAGACTTAAGTGACCACACCTGATATCAGGTGCTTATGTACGAGCTTTTGCAAGAATAAATCATTTCTGATCGCTTTTAAAATCTTATGGCGATAAAAAAGAAATAATGGAGTAATTTACTACAAACATGGAGGACACATTAAAAAAAGCTTTACAAAACCGTATTGATATGTTGATTAGTTCTTCTTTTTTACAGACATAAGATTTTTAAAGCGATCAGAAATGATTTATTCTTGCAACAAGCTCGTACATAGACGCCTGATACCAGGTACGGCCACTTACGCAATGCTCTTGTACTTCCAATACCAGGCTTATGCCACTAATATTAAGTACCATATTGCAAATACAGGATGGTTATATCAATTTTGAAAAAATTGTCGGGTTTTCACTTCACTTTTTTCTGAAAAATTGTGTATAACATTTTACGTTTGGAGTATTGGTTATGGTTTAACTAATTATTCCAAAATATATTAATTTAATATAATTTAATATATGACACAATTTTACATATGGAAAGAAATAGTATATTTTGAAATTAAATAAAAATGCCTTGGTTACAGAGATAGAGTTTGGGTTAAAAAGACCTCTCTTCCACTCAAACCCAAATTTTTTAAGTCTTATCCAAAATAATTGTTGATAGAATATGCTGAAAATTGAATACCTAAAATGTAAAATTTATTGAGACTAATTTTAATTTGTAACAATTAGGATGTAAGGATAACTTGATTAGAGATATTTTTTCCATCTTTTTAGTTTGTTAAAAAAAAGAACACTACATTTCTTTATATTTTTAGCATGCTTAGCTCTAATTCTTATCATCTGAAGAAAAGAGGATGGATTCCATTAATATTATGTTATATATTTTATAGTGATGACATCCAAAATTTTGTTATCTTTCAAATTGCCTATCTTCGGTAATGATTAAAATTAGAATGTTTTGGCTCCAAAAATCTAGTTTGTGTTTTGTTATTAATAATTTCAGTTACAAAACAGTTTTTGTGAGCGTGTGCATGTTTGATCTCCGAATTCCATATTAGATAACCAGAATTTTATAAATACTAAAATGAGTTCTTGAAGTTTATAATATTATTTCCCTACCTTATCATATGTTTATAAGATATTATCAATGTATTATGACAAAATGAATAGTACTGTCAGTAGTTTGTACAATAATATGAATAGAAGAAATCGTGAATTTGGTAACAACACAATATACTCTGCTGTGAATGTGGATGTTGTGTTTAGCTCCATTTCATCTTCTGCATAGTCAGAGATCTTACACTATCCTGGACTTGAATCCTGCAATCTGGAGTCCATGTCCGCCTGAAGAGTTCCAGTAAGACTGCAACAGTACCTTAGCAATACCACATAGTACCTGCCATGATTTCATATCATTGAATGCACCAACATCAGGGTACTGAGATAAAGGACATCCAATAGGCGACAACCAAAGTAGTAGAAGTCGGCGACGTAGACGTTCAAAACATACTAGAAAACTACTTTGCTATAATTTTAGTCTTATTAAATAGTTACACTTACCATATATGCAATTTAGTTTTCTTGTGTCTGTTTTATTGATATCCAAGATTACAAATGAACCTCAATGTCGTGCCTGTTGTAGTGATGGTGCAGGGTTGGGAGACAAATATCAGTCGGAATACCCGCCAATATGTTCTACCCGAGAACCTGACCACCATCATCAACGTGAACAACCTGTGCCCTCCAGATCTGCTGCTAGTGGTGATCGTGTGTTCCGCTCCTGCCAACTTCGAGCAGCGCACAGCCATCCGTGACACCTGGGCATCCCTAGCTGATCACTCTGCTAGAGTGGCCTTTTTGCTGGGCGAATCTGATAATGCTACAGTTCAAGTAAGTATGCGTCACTTCTCCTTTCCTCAGATTTAACATGACAACGTTCTTGTTTTACATTAGAAAATTATTGTTTTTAATTCAGATTTTTTTCCTCAATTTTCCCAATTCTTGGATAATCTACAGTAACAGTAAGCAAAAACTCTTTATTACTCCATTTGAGACTAAGGAAGGATGCCTGTCGTATCCTTTACATACCACAGAGACTAAAGAAGAGCCACGCGCTTCTTGAAAACATGATGTTATTTTGGTCCGATAGATTGCTGTAGTTAGTAATTTGTTGAAGATGAATCTTCAAAAAAATTGAGATTCAAGATTTAATTGACTAAATTTGACAATCAAATCTTGATTCTGCCGAGAATCTTTGTCCCTGTGTACTGAATGGAATTCACGTTCACGTCATATTCTACCTTCCTTATATCAAACTAGTAAAAAATGAATCATTGCAGCTGGAAAATAGTTTTGATTATTTCGTCGTATGTCAGGTGTGATAGTGATGAAGTGTCATAAATAGAAACAAAAGTGCCCAAAACAAGGTGAGTTCTTTGTTTTATAAGCGTTATTAACGTTTGGCTAGAAAAAGCTGGTGGTTATTCTGAGTAGGAAAATATGATATTATATACAATATTTGACTTAAAGTTGATATATTCTATGTTCTTTCTTTAGAGCATGCCTATTGATGCGATCGACTACACAAATTTGCCGATCGCTAAAAAGTGGGCGGTAGCTATTCAGTATTATGCAAATTATCAATTGCTAAAGTGTAAATAGTGTATTTAAATAAATTTATACATACATATATTTAAATATATGTTAACTCCTAGTAGTCCTAACTTCGCCGCAGAAAGCCAAACAAAGTTCATTTTTTTCATTTCAGTTTTATTTTTATTTAACAACAAGAATTATGTATGGTATTTTCATATTATTCATACAATGTTACACATTAAAATTTGTGCAAAGATCACTTGTTTTTCACTTTAACCCTTTGGGTATTACTGGTGGGTATTACATCTGGATACCTGGATGTTTGGAAAGTGGGGAGAAATACTAATGTTCTGTTAATAGCCTGTAACTGGCAAGAAATATTTAAATATTATAGGTAACTGGATGTTTTACATTTTATTTTTGTGTTATTTATTTTTTGTCAAATTGATCATGTTTAGTACTAAATATAGATTACAGAATATATATTAAGTTATCTCTTCTTTGTTGTTTATTTGGTTCAAATATAGAAGGCAGCACCAACCAGGCAGTTGTTACACTGTTGTAAGATTTTTTTCAAAGTATAAAAAATGTGTTTTCAATAAAAATTGATCATTGTGTACAGTTTTAGTTACATTAATCAGTAAATAATTAGTTTTATTCTTAAGATCTGTTTGAAGATGTGTTCCTAAGGCAAAATGGAAAGAGTTTTTTTTTATCTTGGGCAAGTACATTATGTGTTATAACCTATTTGTTACATGTAATGTTATTATGAGTGGTGCTAAAGAGCTTCTTCGTGTACAATCAGAGCTTTTACATAAAAATGGAAGTTACAGGCAATAATATAAAAAGGTACAAAATGGTCTAAAATAGGTCTGGTATCCCCCATTAGTCGCTAAGTAGATATCACTGCTATTCCCTAGTAAGACAATCTAAATTTGATTGGTACCCAAAAGGTTAAACCATGGAAGCATGGAAAATATTCTATCTTGCAGCTGTAAAGGAGTGTTGTGCAGTAGATATAAAAATACATATGTTAAATATGAGTATTTGACAAAGGTGAGCACTTTTTGTAATGTACAACCAAATGACGTTGGTAACACACCGTTATAACAAAACTAAATTGGTGTCAAAAAGTAAAATGTGGTTTTCCTATAACCTCAACAATAATACAACATGATTAGCAGATTAACGGTTTTAGTTTGATAAAAATGTATTCCTTTTGCAGGCTAAAATTCAAGATGAGACCAGTATGTACGAAGACATCATTCAAGAAGGTTTTACAGATACTTATAACAATCTTACCATCAAATCCGTTATGATGCTGAAATGGGTTCAGCAAAACTGTCCTGCTCAGTTCCTGATGAAATCAGATGATGATATTTACCTCAATCTCCCAGCTCTGACCAAGGCGTTGCGGCCTGTTGCTGAGCGGAAAAACATCCTTGTTGGTTCTCTCATCTGTAAAGCGAGGCCTATCCAGGACTCAACTAACAAGTGGTATGTCTAATTACTGTTTTATACTATTTCAGAATGTTACTGTATGTTTTATTTTCAACAAGATGGAGCTCCTCCACATTATGCTCTTCCTGTGGTGATGGCTAGTGCACACCACCCAGATCACTGGATCGGTAGAAGAGGATCAATTGAGTGGCCAACAAGGTCTCCACACTTAACACCCTTAGACTTTTTTTGTGGGGTCACTTGAAATCAGTAGTTCTTAAAACACATCCCACTGGTGTCCAAGGCTGGAAAAACAGTATCACTGCTGAGTGCAGACGCTTAACCAGAGAAACTTTTAGAAAAGTTAGGCAAGAATTTGAAAATAGGTAATTTTTTGCTTGAACAACAACGGCTACCAATTTGAACATATTATTTGAAGTCTACAAAGGATTAACAACAGTATTCAGTGAAAATTTTGTTGTTATTAGCAGTAGTTTGTATACTAGTAATTGTTGTTTAAGAAATTACATTATTGGCTGCTGACACCAAACGGCCTGGCTGATTAAAAATTTTTTAAACCAAAATACAGCATTTTTTATGAGCTTCGATTTGAGTTGTCACAAGGTATTAGTTGCCATTTCAAAATTTTGACTTTCGGTATCGGTATGGGGGGGGGCATGTAGGTGAGCACGCTCATTTTGAAAATATTGTTTTTTTTGTTCCTCCAATTAGTACTATACACTCCCATTTACAGAATTTTGATACTTGGGCTATAAGTCTTAATACGAGTATGAAGTTTTCAAATGAACACCCTGTCGTTGAGAATTGGATAAGTGCTGACAATGTAGATATACTCCTCATGTTTTTCCAGTGACACCTAAGATCGTGTTGTTGTGCTTGATGTATGAGGTGAGTCATTTTTCCATTGGCTACTAAACGTTGTGGCAACTTGCCCTTAATTATTGGGTTTGGGTGAGAAGGAAGAACACACTTTTCCGTAACCCGCATCGTTCGCCCCCCCTCATCTGCTATCACTCTGTCATTAGTCACTCGTAACAGTTTTGGAAAAACTAATTTGATACTGATATAAAAACGGATCCTACAGTAAACATTGAGTTGTGTTATTTAAATCCAACATATTTGTCTAGATTATTACAATTGTCTAGATTATGATGCTAGGCAGTGAGCTTCCGTGATATTGAGAGATGAGGCTTTGATGAGATGAGTTCTTTCGTGCGTGACTTTGATTTTGATGCGTTTGGGGTTTCTGAGACCTGGCTTCGTCCTAAAACCTCATCAGTTGGTTTCAATATACCGGGGTACATGCTGCTTCGTCGTGATCACCAAGGTACCCTAAACGACTCCTCTATTGATACACAGGTGGAGGTGTGGCCCTGTACGTGAGAGAGAGTATTCCTTTCGAGCGATACACTCTAGCGGATGTGGGCCCTGGAGTTGAAACTCTTTGCATTATTGCCAAAGTGGAAGGAGTGAGGTTTGGTCTGTGTGTGGTTTACAGGCCGCCACACGTGAGGTACACTTCGATGTCAGCTCTTCTACACTCTCTCGTTGTTTGCCTGGCTATGGAAGTAAACACAGTAATGTGTTTCGGGGATTTTAACATTAATTTATTATCATAGACATGCCATGGAGCTAAATGTTTACGCCGACTCTTGAAAGAATCAAACACATTACAACTTATAAATGAACCAACAAGAGTTACTGCAACTTCAGCCACCTTGTTAGACCACATAATCGTGGACAGGTCGGCTGAAATCGAGAGGACCAGCGTCATAGACGCACCTAGTATTATAGATCAAAGAGGAATAAAAATAACGGATCACAGGCTTATTTATTGCACGGTTAAAGTTCCTAAATATAAGAAAAAAAACACCTAAAATGATTATCTACAGAGATTTTAAACATTTCAATGAAGAAAGGGCTGTAGCTGCAATCGCAAATGTTAACTGGAATAGTGCAACGCAATTAGATGGAGTAGATAATATTGAACAATTTATTTCAAGGAATATTAAAAAGGTATTTGATGAACACGCCCGTCTTGTTTGTAAAAGAGTCACAAAAGAGAAGGCTCCTTGGAGAAATGATGAAATAATTAAGAATACAAAAATTAAAAATAGACTGCATAGAAAATATTGGAAGTCCAGAACTAATGGGGACTGGGAACTGTACAAAGAGGCACGAAATAAATTGAACCTGATGATATGGAAAGCAAAAAAGGCATATTTCACTGAAAAATTATCATCTTCAAGTAACCCAAAAGATTTCTGGACGTGCCTCAAGAAATGTAATGTAGTTGGAAATTCTACCAATAACTGTTTGCCTCATAATTTGAATATAAATGATATTAACAGAGATACTTTGTTGAGATGGGCAGTGCAAATGAGGTTAGTGAAGAAAAAGTAATTTATTTGAACTCGAACAAGATAAATAATGATGCCGTTAATTTTAACTTCCAATGAATGAAATAAAAACCAGAGCAGCGGGCAGCGATGAAATTACTATTCAGATGATTAAAGCCGTGAGTCCATATGCACTAGGTGCCATCACACATTTGATAAATGAGTCCTTGTCTGAAGGTATGTTTCCACAAAGATGGAAAGAAAGTATAGTTCATCCCTTACCTAAGGTACCCACCCCTCATAGTGTTAATCAACTTAGGCCAATATCGATTTTACCAGCGATGTCCAAAATATTGGAGAAAATTGTTACTAAGCAATTGATGAAGCACATGGATGATAAGAACATTCTTCCTAAAACTCAATCTAGCTTCAGACATAATCATAGTACTTGCACTGCCCTGATGAACTTATTTTCAGATTTTATTGACTCTAAAGACAGTGGAAAATACAACTCCATTGTTATGTTGGATTATTCGCAGGCATTTGACTCAATTAGTCACAAAATGTTGTTGGCCAAGATGCACTGTTACAGCTTTGGAGAAAACACTATTGAGTGGGTGAAGTCTTATCTTGAAGGAAGAAGCCCGGTGACAAGGGTTGAGGGCGAGACATCTGCCTCTCTAAGTAGGGAGCGAGGTGTGCCTCAGGGAAGTTGTCTTGGTCCTGTACTGTTTAACCTGTACACCTCTGACTTCCCAAAGTGTATTAAACACTGTACGGCTCATATGTATGCTGATGACTGCCAGTTGCGTTTGTCCTATGACCCTAGCTCAGTTCAGGTGGCTTTTGCCCATATAAACTCTGATCTTGAAAACATCAGTAAATGGTCTGTAGACAATGGGTTAAAGCTCAATGTAGGCAAGTGCACTGCCCTTCATACTATACCACACAACACAATACAGGCCTTGACAGACAGTGGTGTGGGGATTGCTCTTGATGGGGAGTTTTTGACCTTGTGTGACAGGGTGAAAACGCTTGGCATCATGCTTGATAGCGATCTAACATTCTCTGAACACGTCACTTATGTCATACAACGTGCACTTGGCAGCTTAAGAGTTCTATACAGATTCAGATCTCTACTGCCGGAATTTGCGAAGCTTCAGCTTATGCAGTCGATGGTTTTTTTCCGTCATTTACTACTGCTATCCAGCCTATGGTAACAGCATCTCGCGGGGGGACGTAGAACGTATTCAGAGACTTAAAACCTCTGCTGTGCGTTTCATTTTCAACTTGAAACGTTTTGATCACGTGTCCCCCTTTCGAGATGCTGCCAGCCTGCTACCAGTGGAGTCCGTCTGCAGGATGTTGACTTGGTCATTGGTCCACAAGGTCCTATCACACCAGGAACCGCAGTACCTGAGCGAGCGGTTGTTGTTCCGGGAGGGGGTCTCGCAACGCAGTACCCGCCATGGCTACCTTCTTGACTTTCGAAAAGTCAGGCATGAAGTCGGGAGGATAAGTTTTTCGTATTTCGGCCCTAAATTGTACAATGACCTCCCCCTTAGCCTTAAGCAATACAGTTGAATTTCTTTTAAATTAAAACTTAAGGACTACATATGTGTTGATAAATAACGTAGTTAAGTTGTTAGTGTATAAGTTTTAGTATTAATATAATCCAATGTTGTTCCATTTAGTTTTAATCACAAGTCTTTGTTATTTAGTATTTAAGGCCATTAAATGACTTGAGTTGTTCTGCAAAACAGTGTATGTACTGAGAAACGCTTGTAAATAAAGGCACTTTGATTTGATTTGATATTCATTTAATTGAGCATTGTACGTAAAGTATGTACTACCAAGCTATACACATCGAACAGCACTAAGGTAAACAAAACTTGATAACATAGTACAATAAAATAAATGGTAGATAATTTATCACACTGACAAACATATGGTAGCAAATCACAAAGTGTGCTACGGAACACTGCAGTAAATGATGAATGTGAATTTACAGTCAATGTTGAGGAGAAGGGCAAATTCTTATCACTACAAGAAATCTTGTATGGTAACTGTTGGCTTGCTTACAAATGCCAATGTTGCTAAATGTGACGTACCTTATCTTAAACCTTATCTTTGAATTATGGATGTGGGTTGATTGGTATTTTGAGTTGTATACAACACGAACAACTAGAACTTTGAGTTATAGAGTGTTAATGTACTGTCCCAGACACTGGAAGATTAACTTATCAAGATGTTTATAATCCAATATTCGTGTAGTGAGAAATTCAAGGGGATTTTGAAGATCCAACTTATCATAGATGTTAAGTTGTTGAAGGTCAATTTATCAAAGTTTGATTGTACTTATATTGTTGAAAGCAAGCTCTTTGCCACTTGTGTGGACATCTTGAGCCAAATGTTGTAGATAGACGGTCAGTATCTTCGTTTTCCTATGACCTGTCAGTAGTTGCAGTTTGTAGAATATTCTTGATTGCTCCTTGCAGTAAAAGGGTCAGTATCTTCGTTTTCCTATGAGCTGTCAGTAGCTGCAGTTTGTAGAAATTTCTTGGTTGCTCCTCACAGTAAAAGGGTCAGTATCTTCGTTTTCCTATGAGCTGTCAGTAGCTGCAGTTTGTAGAAGTTTCTTAATTGCTCCTTGCAGTAAAAGGGTCAGTATCTTCGTTTTCCTATGAGCTGTCAGTAGCTGCAGTTTGTAGAAATTTCTTGATTGCTCCTCACAGTAAAAGGGTCAGTATCTTGGTTTTCCTATGAGCTGTCAGTAGCTGCAGTTTGTAGAAGTTTCTTGATTGCTCCTCACAGTAAAAGGGTCAGTATCTTCGTTTTCCTATGAGCTGTCAGTAGCTGCAGTTTGTAGAAGTTTCTTAATTGCTCCTCACAGTAAAAGGGTCAGTATCTTCGTTTTCCTATGAGCTGTCAGTAGCTGCAGTTTGTAGAAGTTTCTTGAATGCTCCTCGCAGTAAAAGGGTCAGTATCTTCGTTTTCCTATGAGCTGTCAGTAGTTGCAGTTTGTAGAAGTTTCTTGAATGCTCCTCGCAGTAAAAGGGTCAGTATCTTCGTTTTCCTATGAGCTGTCAGTAGTTGCAGTTTGTAGAAGTTTCTTGATTGCTCCTTGCAGTAAAAGGGTCAGTATCTTCGTTTTCCTATGAGCTGTCAGTAGCTGCAGTTTGTAGAAATTTCTTGATTGCTCCTCACAGTAAAAGGGTCAGTATCTTGGTTTTCCTATGAGCTGTCAGTAGCTGCAGTTTGTAGAAGTTTCTTGATTGCTCCTCACAGTAAAAGGGTCAGTATCTTCGTTTTCCTATGAGCTGTCAGTAGCTGCAGTTTGTAGAAGTTTCTTAATTGCTCCTTGCAGTAAAAGGGTCAGTATCTTCGTTTTCCTATGAGCTGTCAGTAGCTGCAGTTTGTAGAAGTTTCTTGAATGCTCCTCGCAGTAAAAGGGTCAGTATCTTGGTTTTCCTATGAGCTGTCAGTAGCTGCAGTTTGTAGAAGTTTCTTGAATGCTCCTCGCAGTAAAAGGGTCAGTATCTTCGTTTTCCTATGAGCTGTCAGTAGTTGCAGTTTGTAGAAGTTTCTTGATTGCTCCTCACAGTAAAAGGGTCAGTATCTTCGTTTTCCTATGAGCTGTCAGTAGTTGCAGTTTGTAGAAGTTTCTTGATTGCTCCTCACAGTAAAAGGGTCAGTATCTTCGTTTTCCTATGAGCTGTCAGTAGTTGCAGTTTGTAGAAGTTTCTTGATTGCTCCTCGCAGTATAACTGAAATTTGTGAGTATGTGTATTATACCTACCTATTATTCCGTCAGTAAATTCTGCTGATTCAACATATGCAGGAAAAATATCAAACATATTCAAATGTCTAAGCTGACATTGTTTTACTAAAGATTTGTCAGACTAGAATTTAAAGTGTTACCTTGTCCAGTGCAGATTTTGTAGGGTGGTTTTGTTGAAGATTTTGGTATGCAAGATATGATTTTAAATTGTTGTGAATAACACTTGAAAATTAAGTTAAGGAAAATTGATTTATTTATTTATTTTATTTCAAATCTGTATGTGTTCCACTAAATGAAATTGAAATCACACTCATCTTTTGTATTGCAGGTATACACCTCAATACCTCTTCAGTGAGCCTTTCTATCCCAACTACTTATCTGGCACAGGCTATGTAATGTCTCAAGATGTCGTTCCTAAACTATATAAAGCTGCCCTAAAAACCCCAATCATTCACCTAGAAGATGTTTATATAACAGGTAAGTCATAGCTGTAAATAAATATTATAAAGTATCAAAACTATTGTTTTAAATTCTAGCTAGAGAAGCACAAAGTTCTTAGTTAAATCATAAGTACGATGTTAACTATTGAATGAAGTAAAGTGGAGATTGTGATACAGTATAATATTAATTAATTTGTGCAGGAGTGTTAATCAATTGAGGAGTTAGGTGCAATAAGAGCAACTCGATACACTAGAAAGTAATACATATTTTCAGATATAATCAAAATTGTACGATTTGATTAGCCATTATATAGGAATACATACAGGATACTTTTGTATTTTCCAATTTGCACATTTAGTCATTGGGTACTTCCCTGACAACATCAAAGATTACAGCAATGTTGATGTGTGCGGATGGCATAACCCTTTTTCTGAAAGGAGACACACCAGAAGACCTAAGTATCCGTGCCTACATTGGCCTAAACATGACTTACGACTACTGCTTAGCAAATACCAAGTAGCAATTCCTCCTGAAACAAAACAGATCAACTCCAATAGAAGAGAACACATCCAGGTCCTTTATAGCATTGACCTTTTAGACTAAACTAACTTTTTGGGTCTCCCCCTACACTCAAATTTGATATGGGGCCCATATATTGATACCCTGTGCAAAAAACTTGACTTTGCTCTTTATGTGATAAGAAGAATAAAATGCATCAGTAACACAGAAGTAGCAAAGATGGCACTTGGCTCTGTTTGAGACATACTTGAGATATGGCGTAGTGGTCTGGGGTGGCACATCCAATAGCAATTTAACTTTAATACTCGCCCTACAGAAGTCAGCTATACGATTATAAGCAAACCTAAAAGCTCGAGACAGTTGCAGAAAAGAATTTAAAAACCTCAAAATTAAAAAAGTAATCTCAATTTATGTACAGGCATTCATACTCCATGTTGATAAATTAGGACTCTAAAAAAACAAGATTACTACATACTCATGACACTAGACACTCATCAAGAATTCCTATTGTGAAACACAGGACAGCTCTTTGTGAAAGAAAAACCATTATTTATCGAGACTAAACTCTACAACCATCTCCTTGCTGACTTCAAGCTATTGTCAGGTGAAGCACTGATACATTGATTACACTCCTGGTTGACAGTTACCCCAATCTACTCAATCGAAGCATTTAGACAAAATCAAATACAGTTGACTTAACTAAAGAAGACAACACGATCAAAATGTATGTTTTTGAAATATGTTGAATTGTATAAATTCAACATATTTGACACAATTCTTTGTACTTGATGTTCAGAAATAAAGCATTATTCTATACTATTCTATACTCTGGTGCAGATTCAAACTTCTCAGTTTTATAATATGATTATTATAATACGACTTCAACGGTAAGAAAATGTTAATACCATAATTTTAATTTACCTTCAGAACACTCAAATATATAATAGCCATACAGTATCTGATCAGTTAAGTTCAAAGAGCACTGTATAGAAGACATTACAAGAAACATAAGCTATTTGAAAAAAAGAAACTCTGAATGTTTGCCCTTTTCCCTCTACCTCCTCGATAATAATTGTGATATAGACCATCATGTTCATGTTTGGTGGAGTCTTGATCGATTGTGATATAGGCAGTAGATAACAAATTTGTATTTCTCAATAAATACCGGAGTGTACATAGAGAATTGTCAGTTGTTACATGGAGGTTAATTACACAAGTTATCATAGCTTAAACATTAAACTAAATCATTCTCATATCATTTTTAATTTTTATAAATGACAACCAAGCAGCTGAATTTACATGACAAATTAATTCTCATTGCTAATGACACCACAGGTCTGATTAAACCTAATTAGAGACCACCTATCTCAAAAATTACAGAAAAATATTAATTAAATTGTCTCTAAGCCAACAAACTTTTCTTAAATATTCTCAAAACATTCATACTTAGTTTTAGTTTCACTTTAGAGAACTACTTGAAATAACTTTTTATGAGATTAAATTAACTTCCAACAAAAATTGTAAGTTCCTTAGTGTTACTTTGGGGGATAATCTGAGGTTGGAAAATCACAGCAGTTAGTTCAATAAGAAACTAAATTCAGTAAGTTATGCTACTGAATTAAAGATGACTACTTTGTAAAATTAAAGATTTAACGGATTTAATAACAGGAAAAACTATTTAATTTGGCTATTTTGAATCTGAAATGAGACATGGAATTGTTTGTTGGAGTAGTTTACCATTCGTTGAAAAGGTTTTCAAAACTTAAAGGACAGCAATTCGAATGTTAGAAAATTTAGAATTTAATCATCCGTGTAGAGGCCATTTTTTATCTTAAAACTTTGACAGTGGAAAATTAAACTCAAGAATCAAGAATCAAGAAGTTTATTGCAACAAAACATTCACAGATTTTACAAACTTCAGATGTTGTGTGAACAGGTTGCTTGTCAATAATAAATACTAAATCTGTAATACAATTACAGAATAAAACTTACATTACATTAAAATATTACAAACATTTAAAAACATGTGATCGTAAAGACTGTCATGTAAAAACTCAGTTATGCTATAGTAAGCTTTACTAATTAGTAGACTTTTAAACTGAGTTCTTAAAACAAGACATTTTAAGCTGCTTCAAATGAGGAGGAAGCTTATTATAAAATTTAGTTCCCATATAACTTGGTGAACTTTCAAATAATGTTAATTTGTGTACAGGAAATTGCAGTCTATCTTTAAAACGGGTGTTATACTGGTGCTCATGTTGCTTTATATTTCCTGAATTTAGACGATTATGAATAAAAATTAAACAACTATAAATATATACAATGATGGAATTGTCAATATTTTCTAAATCTGTAAATATTTTTTTTTTACATGAGGTTCTTATATTCAAAAATAGCAATGGTTCTTATGTATCTCTTTTGAATTTTGAGGACAGAGATAATGCCAGAGCAGCTGCCCCATATTTGTATTCCATACTGTGCTAGTGAATAAAAGCAAGAATAATAAACTATAAGCCTAGTCTTAATGTCTACCAACTCCTTAATGTAAACATTTGGTAGCAAGCTGAACTCAGTTTTTTGTTTAAGACATCTATGTATGGTCTCCAGGACAAATTTTTATCAATAAGGAGCCCCAAAAATTTACTAAAATCTACAGCAGTCAGAGTTGTATTCTTGAAATTTATCTGAAAATTTGACAGGGTCTTGCTTTTGCAATGTTTGGAATTTTACAATTTGAGTTTTATCACTATTTAGTACAAGCCCATTATATGTAAACCAATTTTTCTAAATCTATGAGCGAATTAACAATTTCTGATTTAATATGTTGTCCTCGGTTACATTTTACTAGGGATGTAGTATCATCTGCATACAATATCAACTTATTTTTAACATTATAAGGCAGATCATTTATAAAAATAATAAATAATAAAGGACCCAAAATAGATCCTTGTGGTACACCACTACATATGTTTGCCCATCGATGATGTATGTTTTATGCCATTATTGTTGAGTAATATTCTTTGCTTCCTATCAGTAAGGAATGATTGGAACCATTCCAAAGGCTTACCTAAGATTCCATAAAATTTAAGTTTACTTACAAGTAATGAGTGATTTACACAGTCAAAGGCCTTGGATAGGTCACAGAAAATACCAGCAGTATCCTGCGACCCATCCAAGGCCTCTAGAATTTGCTCAATCATTTTCAGATGCTGCCTCAATAGTGCTGTGGCCAGAGCGAAAGCCATACTGATTTTTACAGAGGAAACCATTGTTTTCTAAATATGTACATAATTGCTTGTGGGCTATCTTTTCAAAGACTTTTGATATGCTAGGTAATATTGACACTGGCCTGTAGTTGTTAGGGTCTTGCCTTTCCCCTTTTTTTAAAAACTGGTATTACATCTGCATATTTAAGTTGCGAGGGAAATTGACCGCACATGAAAGAGTGGGTTAATAATTAAAGCCAGAGGTTGTGAGATGTAAAACGCAGAAGCCTTCAGCACTTGCACTGGGAATCTCATCCCACGCAACGGACTTTGTGTTCCTCAGACTCATTATTACTCTATGGACTTCTTGTGCACTAACATTTTTAAAGACAAATGAGGCTTGCTTATTACAATTAAAGTTACTTAAAAGTTGAATCGCAGAGTTGATCTGTGGGTTTGCACTAATTTTATAAGTAGTATTTACAAACATAATATTGAGCGTGATGAGCAATGTGCTTAGAGTCTACACAAAATTTCATCTTTTTATTTTGAGTCTTGTACAGTCTTGTTTTTTAGTCGTACTAATACCTAACTCTGACTTCACTACATGCCCACACAGCTTTACTTTTGTTTTTGGAATCACTGATATATTTACAGTTATACATTCTTTTAGCAGCAGTACAAACTTTTTTAAAAATGTGTTTGTAATCTTTTTACATACTGAATAAAATTTACATCATTGCTAGATTTAGCTATTTTATGTAGTTCCCTTTTTTTCTTACTTGACTCGATTATACCATTTGTAATCCCATCTCTTGTTTTTTTAAAATATTTTTAGATCCACATTTAGCTTTGACCTAAATTTATAAGGGAAAGAAGATTCAAAACATGTCTTAAAACTGCTAAGAAAACTATTGAAATTCTCCTGCACAGTGCTTAAATTGACAAACATTCCATGATGTATTACTTAATACAGTCAACCATACCAGCAATATTCTGAGCCGTAAATATCCTTTTTCTAGTGGAACCTTTTTTTGTGCTGTAAAATCATTCTTACAATCAACTGATATTAATAAGGCTCTATGGTCAGATAAACCTAGCTCAATATTTAATAGTTTACTTTGCTTAACTCTATTATTGGTAATAATGTTGTCTATACATGACATAGTTTCTTTAGTTACTCTAGTTTGGCATTTTAAAATTGTAAGTATACCCATATGAAATCAGTAAATTTTAAAAACCTATTTCGTAAATTGTAATCTCTGCATGACTCCAAAATATCAATATTAAAGTCTGATGTTATATAAACCTGGTTTCTTTTAGATTCTCTTTTTAGTGCCTTAAATAGTTTTTCAAGTTTAATCAAAAAGCCATCTTACATTGGACTTATTTGTGTTATGATAAATTGAAATAACAAGTTGGCTCTCATTAGGGATTGCTATACAACAACTCTCAAAAACGAAATCTTCTTTGAGAGAAACAAACAAATCATTTCTTTCAATAAACTGTGTAACCTTTTTTAACTAAAATACAGGAACCTCCTCTAGTACTACTTTACCCTAATTATAGTGAGAAGCCAATACAAAACATTCAAAAGTATTCAAATTTGATAGCTGAGAGCTGTTCAACCAGTGCTCATTGAGACTAATGACTTTAATGGGAAATTTATTTACAAACATTTTGTAATTCTGTTAACTTTGTAAAGGACAGAAGACCTTGAACATTGTAATGAAGTAACCAGTTATTTTCTATTAACAAAAGTATTTTCTAATATGTCTAAGTTATCAATATAATTCTCATAATCATCTACATTGTAACATTTTGTCTAAAAACTAACTTCAACTCTGTAATACTATTTAAAATAATTTTTATTACTATCGCTACTCATCATTTTTTGTTTTAAAGGGGCCAAACATTTAGGTTTAAAGGATTGGTTTGATTGACATCACTGACACTAGAGAGCCCATCCGAAGATGTTTGTTTCTCCTTCTCTTCAACTGGTAGTGGCTCGGGAGCTTGAAGTGAGATCCAAGATGCAGGTTACTTCAGTGGATTTTAGACCATTGTGTGCGGTTGCAGGTGTTCTGTGTTGCTATTACTTTCCCCTCTTACTAAAGGTGACTGCATCCGGATGTTTTCCCTGCGACGTAGGAAGTTCTGGTTGAGTTCCTTTAGTCCAGTTCCTCACATATTTTCTGGGCGAGCCACTGCTTTCCTTTATAATTGAAATGCATCCCATGCCGTGTGTGTAACTGTCTGTCTGCTATACTGCTCTTCACCAAAGATACATTAGTAAATTTAACACTTGTAGCCTCTAGAGATTCATTTGATTTTCTGATTTCATTATTTACACAGGACCAGTTCCCTCAAATCGTGTCTTGTAGGCAAATCCACTAAATATTATCTTAGAGCTCTTATATTTTTCTAAAGTCTGTTTGATTGAGGTGATTGCTTTTTCAGCCTCGTTTCGGGCTACGTCATTGGATCCACAAAGCTATCACAAGAACATCATCTGGTCCAGAGCTTCCTCCATCAATGTTGTGGGAGTTCAAAATTTGCTCAGATAACCCCCCAGGCCTAACAAAGCCAACACCCTCAAACGATGTTGAGTTTTTTGTTTAAATGGAAAGCCAAGTTATGGCCAAACTCTGGCTTGCAAAAGAATACAGTGCAGTCCCTTTATCTCCCATCACAACTATGCAACACATAATCTACACATTTCTTGCAAGGCCTCTTAATTTTACAGAATTTTGTATAGAACTTCATTTTGAAGTAACCGATATATTATTAGATAAATTCAAATTAATCATTGTTTCATTGTACCATTCAACTGATGGTGACCATAATATTTTTCTCAATTCACTTTAAAAATCTGTTATTATATTTAACTCAGTGGACCAGCTATACAACAGTTATTGGAGACGATATGAACATTAAATTTGATATTACAAAGAACGAACCATCCGTTAAATATTTTTTAAATATATTAAGGTAGTACATTTTTTATTGTCTGAACCAATCTCCTAAACGAGGTGCAAATTGCCTTGACAACATTTTTGTCAATTGTGAACAGAATAGGGTTAACTCTTGTAACATTTTTTGTTTTCCCTTTTCTGATCACGATGGTGTAATGGCTAACCAATATACTCAAGCTCTTATTCCACCAAATGGTAAAAATGGTTTTATTGGGAAAGACATGTACTTAAAAATTGTTCTGCCTAAGCAAGAAATATGCAATTTAGTATCAAGTTTGAATGCTTATGACTGGGAACACTTAATTAATGAAATTAAGTTCACTGACGCTGAACAATCTTTTCAGTCCTTTTTTCTAATTCTTTTAATAATATAAATTATTACTCAGTTGTTAAGAAATATCACTTATACCTAAAAGCAATTTTAAATATAAATGGTGATACAAATTTTAAGAATTCCTATTGATAATATTCTTTCATGGGGACCTCACATTGTTTTCTGTCTACTAAATTATCTAGAATTATTTTTTTATTGATACGTCTATCTTGCTGCATAAGTGAAAATTATGTTCGGACTGCATGCAATTTATATTCAGCTATTTTCAGTCAATTGTGAGATATGGATTAATACTGTGGGGAAATAGTGCTAGAGTTCAGGAAATACTGGTGCTTCCTGTTAAAAAACTGTTACAATTGTTGGTAAAGCTGAATATCTTGATCATTGTAAACCTGTTTTCATTAACTAAGAAATTCTTACAATAGTTAATTTATATTTGTTTGATTTATCTGTTTACCATACCATACACATAATTATTACAACACAAGAAACAGTAATAACATTTTAATTGACTATTGTCGACCGAGTAGATCTTTGAAAAGTCATGTTGTAGTTGGCTTAAAAGTGCATAACAAATTGAAACATCTGATTGAAAAATACTCTCTTAAAATGTATCAAAATAAGCTTTATGAATGGCTGTTTCAAAACCCTTTCAATAATATTGATGAGTTTTTTTCTATTAACAAAATAGACTTTTAATGATGGTTTCAAGATAAACTCATGATATAATCAGTGTTATACTCAACTGGGCAATTAATGTCTTATATTGTTATATACATAATATTTTTGTATTATACTTATTCAGTATTATTTAGACAATGCTATTTAGTCTGTAGCTGAATTAGACTTGGTCAATACATGTAACATGTTTTACAACAAATAAACAAATTTATTATTATTACATTTTCTACCGATGCCTATATACCGAACAACCCACTTTAAAACATCTTTTTCTTACAATAGTTAGCATTTTTCAATAAACATCAATAAGCATCTTCAGCGTGAATTCCTAAATTAAAGGTTTTCTAAAAACCATTATAAAATATTTGCATTAATTGTAAATTTATATTTTTGATAATTTTACTCCGAAATTCATCAGAAAATAATTAACAGTGAAATATCATACTCCACCTAGTCTTAGCTTTATGTTACCAGTGTTTTATTTAGTATTTTTTCAATATTATTTAGTATTTATTGTTTTATATCTTGACGAGCCTTGGCAGTGTAATGTATTGGGCTAATAGAACATTTTACTTAATTTAATTACAATACTATTGAAAATCACTATGAAAACAATTTTTTTTTTAAATGAAGGACTTTTTTTATATACTGCTTAACCCTATGCACTCGAAGGCAGTATTTATAATTTGTTTGCCCTTTGAGCTCTACTGGCCACCGCTGGAAGTGCAGATTAATATTTGCCGTAATGTTATCTCAGCTCGTATGTCCAGCTGTACTGGCCATGATATAATAAGTCCATAGCTCATAAGGCCAGCACCACTGGCCACTAAAAATAGCAGTTATTTTCTAATATTCTCTTTGTTTCATAATGAATGGTGAGTTCTCAAATCTATCGAGCAGCTTTGTTTTAAAATTATTTTGAAGTAAAGCATTAAATTTTAAATCAGCCTATAACTCTTTTCTAAAGATAAGACTGTGCAAATAAGATGTATGACGCGTAGTGGGCTTATACACTGAGGTGATAGAAGGGATAGAAACCTCAAAAATTTTACTAGAACACGCATGCTAACTATTCTTGACTACACATAGGTATGTATTTTTAAAAGTTTTGTTTCATAAAAAAAATTAAAGAGTGAGAAAAATTTAAAGTAGTTCATGTCTGAGTATAAAAGTAAAAGTCTACTTTATAACATTTTATTACATATCTTTGTTAACAATATAAGTATAACAGTTAAATTTCCCAAATGTATGTTTATCTATGAAATATTCATTAAAAATACATTTTTTCTTTAAACATTTAAATTACTATGCAAATAGCGCAGAGTAAATTAATTCCGATTTGGGGAGGCAAACAAAAAATATGGCTGCCGAGCTGTCGATGAAAGTAGCGCGGCCATCTGTACTGGCCATACGAGTTGTGAGGACAAACTACAGCTAAACTAACGCGAGCTGTCTGCAACCTTGGTGTGGCCAGTGCTGCTGGTCTTTCGAGTGCAAAAAACTTAAAACATTGAACCCTAGGATTGACACGAACTCTAAACTAGACAAAAGATCACACTGTGTGATAAAACATAAGAGTTTTAATAAATTTGGATCCTCAAAAAATGCATTTATTCAATATTGTGTCTGTATGTCAAAATTGTTTTTATTTTCTTTTTAATCATACAGATTATCATGTTTACTAATGTGAGACTGAGTCTTGATCGATTGGAATACACCGTAATGCACCATACCCAAAGTCTCATTAGAATCATATCTTGTTTCAGTTCTAAAATAATGTACCCCCAACTGAAAAACAGTATAACATTACAAAGTGATTATTTAGCAACGACTTAGTACATTAACAGATGCGTAACCTGCCCTGATCTGTCCTGTCCAGAATAATCATGTACTGGTATGTTAATGTTTTCAGGTATATGTGCTCGTGTAGCTGGGATCAAGCCAATCAATCATCATGGCTTCTTTTACCAACGCAGAAAGCTTTCCGACTCGTGCAGGTCAACAGTATTTACCAACCATCGGATGTCTCCTGAGGATCTCCGCACCGCCTTCTCGTACGTTTCTAACTGCTCGTCTACCCTGACCACGCCCCGTGCCCCTGCCACACTGGTCCCCACCTCCCACGCCATCGTCCATTCACGCTCCAGGCGTCTGTCCCTCGCGGGCCAGTGTCACTAACGACGACAATTCACTTGCAGTAACTATTCAGTGCTCAAAGCTCTAGAAGTAACGTTTTAAAGTTTAAAGTCGGGGTGAAACAACAGAGTTTTAACTGCAGGAATGTTTTTGATCTCTAGCTTTTTTTCTGGATGTTGAAGTTTTAACGAGGATATTGTAAAGTTTCTTTAAATAACATATCTTTAAAACATTAGTTGAAACTTTTTACATAGACTGCTTAACATTACCAACGCTTTTAGCTGCCGCTTATTTTCTTAAGGAATGTGATAGTTTCTGAATCTATGTAGGTATAAGGTCTTCTTACAACTGCCCACAAATGGATCTAAGTATTACTATTTTCCGTACAGAAGTTATTAGTTGGTCCTCATGTTGAAGGCCGTTTTTATGAGATGTTTACGTTGTTATAGCACAAAACACTTGACGTCAGATGGTGTATTTTTGAATGCACATCAATCATTGAGCACAGTAGTCATATGAGCTGTGATTTTGTATTGTTATTAATAATAATTTTGTGTTGTATTTATAGGAACAGGTGGTACATTGGTTAAATGTAGGCATATTGTTTTATTTTTATGAGTTTACTTTGGAATAACGAGTTGATAAATACTTCCTCGAGTAACTGATGCATTATCTTAACAACTTTCAGATGCAGAAATTTCCCCAGGATTGTATTTTCCCGTAATTTAAAGATTGAATTGAATTTGATTTAATTAATTTCTCTAACATTCTGTTATAATAGGCTGGAAAACCTTTACTTTTTTAATTAATGTTATGCTATTTAACATCGTAATGAATTTTATCTACTTATTCAATGATATTTTTGTTGTAAGAGGTTTTATTTTGTTATTTTATATGTAAGTTTGGAAATTTATATTAAAACTATAAGTAATGTAAATAAATAACAAATACCCTATGATCTTTTACAGCTGCCTTAATGATAAAGACCTAGACTTATGTTTTTGGATGATTCCTGTCAAAAATATTTAATTACGTTATAAAGTAATTAATGAAATATAAAAAGTGTAAAAGTTCAAAAAGTTCCTTAAAATTGTAACGATGTATTAGTTTCAGTGTTAAAAACGTGTTTTAAAACGGATTAGTAAAAGATGTTCCATAATAGAAAACTACCACAATTAAGTAATTTTTTGGTCTATCGTCAATGATTGGTATAAAGGGAAAATTCAACTGATTTACATTTAAAATGCTTTAATGTAATGGATTCATAATCATTTTTAACTGATTGAAGACTTATTCCAGGAAGTTTTGATTATATGCCATATGGGTAATCTCCTCAAAAACAATCTTTAAAATAACTGTAATGTTAAGATTGTTAATTCATTATGTTTTTATGTAAATTTTCTAAATTAAATGTGGAGCAATGTTTTTCTACTTGTATTTCAAAATCTAAAACAGGTTGATGAGATTTGATCACCAAATGCATTTTCCCTGTTACTTTTTTGTACTGAATAAATTTTCAATATATTTAAACTGACGTTTGGGTTTTGTAAAGTTGTTGTTGTGGTACTTTTTAAGTGTTAAACTTTAAACGCACTACTTTGATTGGCATACTGTTAACCAAAATATGTCCACTGAAAACCATCCATGCAATAATTTATACTCCAATAATGTGTATATTAGAGTTGTTTGTTTTTAACTCTTGACAAGCTGTTGTTTGGTGTCAAATTTTCATATTTTAATGAGCAACACTAAACAGTAACAAATACCAAGAAAGAGGATGAAATAAGTGGAAATAAAACAAAATACTGAATAATGAAATAAAGTCATGTGATATAAATATTTTATTCTTAGAATCATTAACTGCTGTGCCACTAAAAAAGCGTTTTGTCCAAAAGCTGAGTTAAGTTAGATTGTTACATTTCATTACAGAGAGGCTAATTCTGATTTTCGATTCTGGAATTTATCTACTCCCTGCAATCATCGATTCTTCTCATCCTAGCTGGTACAGGTTAAGTTGAAAGAATGGAAAGAAGGGAGGAGTTAACTCAGCCACGTGTTTTCTACTTGGGAGAGCATAGAAGTAAAGGGAGTGTGTAAAATGTTGTGATAACGTTGAGAAAAGTCACCATAACCAATCCAACCAATACCCAATAAGTCGAATATTTGGAAAAAATATTAATTCAAATGGTTTGTTTATATTTTAGTCAAGTGTAGGACAAAACAAATAAATGGAAAATATTTTATTCACAAAAACAACCGAACTTGTAAATATAATTATTGTAAAACTTAAATTTGTTTTCGTAGTTAAAATGTAGTATTGAATTGTGTAATCGTCCTCTTGTTGCCTTGTAATGTAAATTGTAATCCAGGAGTTAAGTGACTTGTGATTTGAGGAAGCAATGCTAGAGTTACTGAGGGTTATAAATGGCTGGGCTTAGGGCTGAGAGTAGTTTCTTCTTTGCAACTGACTCAATTCCCTGTTAGCAGAAATTTGTCAATAGATCATAGTTTAATGCTGTGCCAGAAAAGTGCTGAGCTGACAAAAAGAAATGTACGTTACAAAATGTGATAACGATAACCGTTCTTTCCAGTGGTGTAACAATGTTCATCATGTGATGTGGTTTTTAGGTGGTTTACACAGTTGTAAAATTTGACACGAAGACATCACTAATCAGCAGTTGTGGCAATCTAATTTCTGGAAGTACAAACATACAAAATTGTCAAAATATTTGGGGGAATATCACAATTTTTTCTATCATACCTTGCCTTAAGTATCCTTCACTAGAAAATGTGTTGAGTCACAATGCTTCGTCTGTCATGACAATTTAGCAAAACACAACATCACTTTACTCCTCTCTACTATTTTCATTTAACTCTCTGTGTATTTTTGTTCGCTTAAGTTGTCAACTCTGAACAAAATGAAGGTTTTTTAGTCTCTACAATGTGTTTGGTAGCACTGTACTGCTTGGTACCCTACTTGTTGTCAGGTGATAGCAAAAGTGACGAAAGTTGCCAATATCCATACTGAAAGTGGTTTCCTGTAGTGGACAGGAAGGGGTTTGATTTGAAGGTTATATTATATTATACAAACTGTTGATATTATTGAAAGTATTTGTCCAGTCTCAGCCCAGATTGTTTTAGCCATATCTAGCACAAAATAGCAATCTAAAGTCAACTAGTGAAGAGATCGACAATTGGATTAATTTAACCCGTTGGCAACTGAATTAATATTCTGCTGCTTTGACCAGTTATTACAATTAATTTTTATGAAAGTATAGGAGTTCTGAAGAATAGCCATTAAAATGTTATTTAATAAGATATCTAATCTAAATTTCCACCAAAACGTTAATAAAACCTTGTTGAACAGATTCGAAAGGTTCTACAAAGCTCTTTAAAATTGTTAAGGTGAATTTTTTAAGCTTTTATAGAAAGACAAATAACCCTCGTATTCAGGTGTTCTATGCACGTAATAAAATTTGTTTTCTAAACCCTGCAGAATATATTGCCATGCAATCTTTTGGTAACCAACTGTGATGATATAAATAAGTTGATTTTAGATGACAGGTGTATATGAGTTTGTTTGGCTCACGTTCCAAAATCTCCATTAAATGAATTCTCGGTTATTGTTATTTTTGTGAAATAATTTATGAGTGGCGATGTTTTGTAAGTGTGGTGTTTAACTGTTGAACGAGATCTTCAAGTTGTTTGAATATAATAGAGTATTATGAAAACTATAGTAACAATTGGATTAAACGAATGAAAAGACAATTCAATTATGTAATATATTGTATTGATCAAATTTGGTTGTTGAAGGCAATATGGTCTGTCCTAGTGAATCAAGTTTATTTTTGTATGAAATTAGCTTTAATTACTCAATATAATCTCATAGGTCTTTTAATTTTTTCACTTTCTATGAGTAGACCGTAGCCAGTTACAATTTTCAATTTTCAGAGCTGTTGGTTTTATTGATGATGTTGAAGTAGAAGTTTGATAGTGAAACTGATGTTGATGTTGATGTGTCGTATGATGCAAGAGATGGTGATGTATTGGATTGAGTCGTGTAACTCCCATGTGGACTTTACTACTGAACTGATAGTAATGGTACACAGCTGCTGACATGTACATAGGTTGTAAATTATTGTAAATTGTTTGTAAAAACATTTTTTAATTTATAAAGTGTAACTGTGTAAAAATGTAAACAAAAAATTATACACACCAAATAGGTAAAATTTGTATAATATTCTTGCCAAAATAGGCAGTTTAAAATTGTATTACGTTAGTTTTTACTATTTACTAAACATAATAAAAATAATAGCATGCAGATTAAACATTTTATATTAGTTTTAATAAACCTTAAAAGACAATTATTGTGTTGATAACTTGAGCTTCAACTCAGTTTTGAATATTAAGATACAGTTTGAGCAGCCTTAAAAACAAGCTTTAAAACATTTTTAAGTGGGATTCTGTATATTATTTCTAAGGAATCGGATTCAAACTCAGAATCAGACTGCAGACTAATTATGAAATCAAAATCAGAACCATTTCCGTTTTACAGAGTACATGAACCGTTTTCTTCTTTGAACATTTTCTTCGAATTTTAATTTTACTTTCCTTCACATTTTCAAGTGATACGTAGAGAAAGCTCTGGTCTTTATTCCAGCACACCTTATCACCAACAGTTAACAATGCTTCTCTCAGACCATAAGCTATTGCATTATAGGTAATTTTAATTCATTACATCATTCAGTCTTATACATAAGCAGCTGTGTAGTATAACTTACAAAGCCACTGTTAATAGATTAAACAAACAATTTGGAGTTTGTATTGTACATTAGGTGGTTTAATGATTTTAGCCAATAAACAGTGGTATTAGAACTCAATAGAGTGTTGAGTGAGAGATTGAATATATTTTTAGTATAAGAAATATAGATTATGTTAGTACAGTTGACTGCTAAGAAACATTACTATTTTTGTACGTTAAATGTGCCGTAGGCATAGTAGAGCTGTTTAGTGTAAAATATATTTACTGTTGACTTGTACAATTTTATTTTTTAACGCATCTTCTGCCTTGCCACACCTGCTTTGGTGCAGATACAATCCGATCTGCCACCTGTCGTAGTATATATGCACAACCTGCTCAGAATTAAAGTTAGGCTAGTTTAGAAAGGGTTAAGAGGATATAAAATTGTTGACGGTGTAGAATCTAAGTAGTTTATGGTTTGTCAAGTACTTTTATAAAGTTGTGCTTTGATTGAAAGTAGAAATTGATTGACTTTGTACTTTCAAATTCCAAAGTGTATCTGAAATATGCTAATATGTATTCTGGTTGACTACCACTGTACTAATGGTTTTATTCATGGCATTATTAAAAAATGCACTGATATGAATAACAAATTAAGTAACTCTATTTAGATCAAAATAAAATGTACATGAAATATTGCAGCACATCAATATAAAATCAAATTGTTCATAACTACAACAAATATGTTTTGTTTTTACCATATGTTTACTTCATGCTCTATGTTTGACAGACAACAAAACCAAGCCTGTTTTACCATAACGTTTTAACACTTGTCTGCCTCAAGGTATAAACTATCAACATTAGCTCTCTCAAAGTAAGTATTTCTAAACTGAACACTTTATGTAGGTTTATTCATTTATATATTATGATCTCAAAGATCCAGTATTTTTATGTGTGCCTTATTTGTTCATGGATCTTAATATCCAAACCTACTTTGCTATTGGACCAGAGTCGTCTGAAGTTGACACACATGAATGTCCTTTTAGTTTTATAGAATATGTTGACGAGTATACGTACTTCTAGTTTCAACTTCGTTTAGTTCAAAAGTGCCATGAATAAAAACAGTGAAATGTGACTTGTAATGTTGATTATGTACAGGGTGTTCACAAAAGGGTGTCACAAACTACTATGGCTGATAGTACTCATTGTTTCAAACAAATGCTGCTAGCCGCCATTGCTAGCAACAATCAATATTATGCGTTGACAGATTATGTTGGAAAGAGTTGTTGGAATTGTTATAAAATCGCAAACTAGTTGGTGTCTTGTAAAATTGTTATAACCTATTTAAAACAGCTGATGCCTATCAAAAGACAAAATGTTTGCTGCTCCCGGCTTGTGCAAGCCTACATTTAAAGTGGTCGTGCTAGCTCATGCATTGAAAGATTTTGTTCAAACAAGTACCATTTGATTTCTGGTGAAATTGTTCAAATAGTTGTGTAGCAAATATTTTATAACTATACTGGTTTTTTTGTTATTTTACTTCAAAAATTTTAACAGACACCATCTTGTTAATATCAAATAAATTAACACAATTATTTTTTTATTTTCCTCTTATCTATTCAAACTTACTTGCCATATTTGATTTCTTTAGCATGAATAGTTTTATAGATAATAACATTTTTATAAAAAATACAAAATGGTGGCTAGTGGCTAAACGAGACAGTTCTCGAAATATGTTATACGACATTTTTTGTTTGAAATAATAAATACTATCAGCCACAGAAGTGTGTGACAGCCTTTTGTGAACACCCTGTATATAATAGTTGATATTTTTTGTTACATTTTCAGCAGCAAATTTATGCTGGCAAACGAGTATTATTTTTGTGTAACGGTGAGTTTTATTATCCGGAAAGTTTTGTCTCTAGTCTGAAAAGTTTTGGGTGATTGTACTGTCTGATCAGGAGAAAAGGAAACCTGTGTCTTTTTTCTTTTTGTAATGTACTATAATGTAAATTTCTTTCTCTTTGGTCAGACTGTACACGTAACTCCAGCATCCTACAGTTCTTCTGTGTTTGGTTTATGGATGAGCACTTCTATGTAACACCTTTCCCAGCAGCAATTCATTCAAAGGGAATTTGTAGAAAGTTTGCTGTTTGTACATGTAAACACTTGGAATCCTTAGTGACTAGATTGTACGATGCAGATTACACAATCTGCAAGTCTATGATCGTGGGCAAGAAGTGTGTACATGGCAGTGCTGCAGTTGTTTCATAAATATGTGTTATCACAGAGAAAGTCGTTATGTAGAATTTTACAGCGTAGTATGCATAGAAAACTCCACATACCTTTAAATCTAGCAAACAGTATTTTTGTCTGGGATTAGTTATTACATTTCTCAATTAATTACAGTATTGTAAATAAATTCGTAGCTCAAACCTTATTTTTATACTATGTTTTTGTCAATTGGTAGTTTATTTGGTTCCGAGTCTTGTTTTTACATTATTGAGTTTTAAAATCTCAAATCATGAAATGCTTGATAGTGCTGATAGACTGTTAGGAAGTTTTAGGCATTTCCTGACGAGTGAAAACATGAAATTTGGAACTTAAATGCGCATTCAACGAAGGATTTGTAACACAGTGAACTTTTAAGGACTTATTTGGGGGGGGGGGGTGGAATTTAAATTCCCCAAAACTGTTCTAAAAATGAATTAGGGACATTTTTAAATCGCTAAACTTAATACGTAAAAGTTTAATAGACTTTGTAGACATAATACAACAATGGGTAGTATAATGAATAGTTTTTATGTTAACATACTGCAACAAAATGGAGAATATTCTCAGTACTTATAAACTGTTCATTGGTGGTTATTGCCACGAGGTTTGGTCCCTCCACCTCGGATCGATTTGTGTGCAGAGAGTGCAGCAATTGTTGCTAATAAAATCTCTTCTGACAACGAATGTAAAATGTTCCAGAGGCTTCAAGGTTAGAGTAAGACGACACAAAGTTTCATGTAGATCTTTTACACGACATGGGGAATTAAACAGAACTATACATATCGGAAGATGAATGCTGAAGTAATGTTGTGCTTGAAAGGTTGATTCAGCACACGTTGCTCGCAGGGGCCTAGTTCCGTTGCAAGGCTGTCGCTTGTTGAACACTAGACAAAATCACCATTATTGCAGACTGTGATACCCAGTCGGTGTCAATGTTATACTGTAAATTACATTTTGTGAACATTTACCCATACAGAACCCTTAGGAATGTTGGTAGATAAGTAAGAGTTTTTATCACATATTCTAAATGTGTTGAACTGAGAACACATTGAAGTATCCATAGTGTCTAGCACTGTCTAGTCTCTTTGTTCATTTTGTTTATTAGATTAGAGAACTTGGAATTTATACTTTCAAGTTATCGACTTAATCATCTGATTAGTTAGTTGTAAAATTAAATTTATAAAAAAAGTGTTATACAAGTGATCTGTTACTTCTTAAATCTATAGTTTTTCACAGTTTAATTTTCACGTTTTGTGGTTACCTTAGTTTACTGTAACTGAATTGATGTATTTTTAGTTTTAATATGTTATTTTGTAATACTTTAAATTGAAATAAATTCGTCTAGAAAGTCTATTGTCTAATTCAATATTTAGAAACCCATCCACATCTCATTGATACGTTACATGCCAGTTAAACTGCACTTAAGAGGTGATAAGATCGGACGAACACTTTCTGCTCAAATCTGTTTAATTTGTAAACAGAGCATGTTTCTAAACTAGGATTTTTATTATAGCTTGAGAAACTGAATTACACTTTGTATAACTCCAACTTGAAAACTGTCACCAGAAAATGCACCGAGATTAAAGAGCAAGATTCAGATTCATATTATACCCTTTATTGAAAAAAACTAGCACAAAATGTACTTTTAATAGAGCACAAAAATACAATATTATATTAAATCAATTGATAAACCTAAAGTATACAAAAATCTATCAATAAATCTATAGTCTTTGTAAAACAATATTGACGCGTAACCATAATGGAGTCTTTAGAATACAGAAAATATTGTACTGAATCCTAAGACAAGTACATTTATACATGTTTATTTATTTATTTATTTATTTACATACGGTATACACCATTTCACATTTGTTATAGGTATTGAGAAAATACAAGAGGCTTGATATAAACAATTTACATAAATAGTTTACATGCATACATGCTAAAGCAAACAGAAGAAAAAAAATAAGCAAAAACAAGTGCCAAATAACATCAACATCGTGAATAAAAAGAAAAATTACAACAGCAATATAGTTCATAAACAAGTGCAACATGAAGGTGGAACCGTAAAAAAGACTTAATTAAAGTACCGGTAGCGTATAAAATATAGAGTTACTTATATACTACTGAGACATACATATGCATATGAACAAATACAATACGAAAGAAAAAAATAAAGATTAGCGTAGCCTATGTTCATTGATATATATAAAAAAAAATCACAAGAAACCATTTCCATTTAGCAAAATATAAAACATGCTACAATACATGCAAATTTTGATGCTATTATAATAATATATGAACAAAAGTGTTAAGAAAATAGCAAGCAATATATAACATTCACAAGAAACCATCTCTATTCAGTGAAATATACAATATGCGACAATACATGCAGGGTTTGATGCCATTAAATATAAACAAAAGTGTTAACAAAAAAACAGCAAGCAAAATATAACGTTCAGTGTCAGAGTTTCACGTGTGGCCAGAGAGATATTTAGTGACCTCCCTCTTGAATGATGTGTCGGACATGCTGAACAAATCAATATGCGCAGGAAGACCATTTCCCAACCTGTGAATTCTCGGTATTGTACTGTTGTACGCATAGTTCGTAGCGAGGAATTCCCTCTCGAAAAGCTGCACAGATCTTGAAGATGGTCGGGGACAACGAAGATTGATCCTCTCTAAAAGTCTCGGGGAATCACAAGACGACGACATGTTAACACAATAATACTTATTTATGTTTGTCTACGACGTCTCAGTTTTTTTGGAGCTAAACTAATCATCTTTTTCAAATTTTTTGTAAAAAGAATACAAAGGTTTGTGTAGTAGTACTCTATTTAGAATTGCTCAAAAGTTTTAATGATTGTAGTATGTTTAAATTCAGCCAGTAAATTAATTAAACCTTTTCCTCCTATTTATGAAGTTTTATTTTTATATATCTCTAAATTATGATATTTATTAGGTATTTAAAAAAAAAACATGAGATAAAAATGTTTTCTTTTAAATATAATACGATTAAAAAAACGTGCAACAGTATATTATTTTTTTAAATTATGAAGATTATAGACAGCAAAAATTGTTTTACCAGATATTTTCATTAATTTAAGATTCTAATAGCTTGTTTTTTCAACTAAAATTTTTTGTAAATTACTGAGCTGATACTTATAATTGGTCGTTCCGTAAATGACTATGGCATAAGCAGTACTATGTGAATTTATGAGAACATGATAACTTTATTTTGAGGCTTCTAAACTGCAAACTGCAATAATTCTCTTCAGTACATACAGACCACAAGAAATTTTATTTAAAACATTGTCTACATGTTCAGTCCACCTTATACTTTGGTTTGTAATAAATCCTAAGAATTTGTGCTACCAACACTGCTCTTTCTCAATGAAAATATTGGGTTGATGCCTATTCCTGTTTCTGTTGTTGTAAAAGACATAACTGAATTTGCTTGAGTTTAGCAAAATGTTTTTATTCATCAAAAACTCTAATCATTGAAAGTTTATAAAAGCGGATAGCAATTGTTATCTGAAATGACCATATATGTGTCATCAGTACATAAACATGCAGTGGTGCTTCTTTCCTTCACTACTAAAGGCAACTGATTTATTTAACAGAGAAAAGAGGGCCCTAGTATTGATCCTTGTGGAACTCTATGATCAACTGTTCTTAGTAAGTGGATTTTTTAATGCTATTTAGCATTGTTTGAAACATACTTAGTTACGACATATTGCTTTCCGTTATGTACGAGTATGTATGAGCTGATCCATTTGAGTAACCTTACCAGGAATACTCACAATTTTAAGACTATTTACTAACTTACTAACAATGTTGCACACTGTCAAATGCTGTCGTCAAGTTCAAAACCATCCAAACATGTTAACCTCTTTCTATGAATAAATTAATGAGTTAATAAATTAAATTCCTGGTCTGTAATTGTGGATCGTCCAGATCGGAAACTATGTTTTTAATTGTTTAGGGTATTGTTAAATTCTAGATAACTTAAGAGCTGATTTTAAATGACATTTCCATATATTTTCAAAAAAGGTGGCATAGACATTAGCAAGATCACTTGAAGTCCCCGTTTGAGAAGAAGAATTACCTCAACTTTTTTGAGATTGTCTGGGGAAGTTACTTATACCAGAGAAGAGTTTATTGAATGTGTTAACAGTTTTTTTACTATTGGACATGATTGCTTTAGGACCACCAACTGAAATGTCATTGAACCCTGATGAATATGTATTTTCAAATGATGAAATTAGTCTGTAACCTAATTTAAAACTGAAACTACTTGAAACTGGGTTTGAATGTATAATTAAATGTTGCTTTAATCTCTAGTTTGGGGAATACCAAGGAAGTACAAAGTTATCAACTTCCTCAAGACAAAAAGTCTAAATATATTTGCAACTGATTGGATCTGTCAGTACTTTTTCCCTCAACTGTAAGTGACACATTGGATGTTGAAGGTTTTTATTTTCATATTACATATTTAAATTCCAAATTCTCCATTGATCCAAGGTGTCCAGTTCTAGAATATAGTGAAGATCAACTCCCCTCACAACCCATTATTACATCTTGAATATAACCAACTTGAAGCCTAACACTGGAGAATGCAATGAGATGAAGTATGTACTGAGGGACAAAAAAATGGGTCACAATATTTTTCAATCTGTTAGTACTTTACATAACAAAATCGCAAAACAATTAAGCATGTGTCATTTGTTTGTTTGTGAAAAATAAATTGCTTTTACAAAAAATGTGAATGCATCAATAGTAATAATCTTTATTTACATATTCACTAAGAATAGTTACAGAGTCAATGTTTACACTAAAATTAATGTAATATAGGGTTAGGTTAAAAGGTTTAAAACCATTGAAATATAATGGAAGAAATCTGTTTGAATTAAAGTTAAACATTTTTGTTAGGCAAGGTACATTATTCTAAAGTAAAACAATTTCAACATAAAAATGAACTCTTGTGAGAAGTTAAAAAACAGTGTTAGAAAGTTATAAATTGTGGTATTTATCAGCAAACTGGTCTTGTGAATTTTAGAGTCACATATCTTGAGATTCTCTCTCAGCTTGAAGAGTCTCGTTCCACTGAAGGGTGGTTTCTTGGTACATAAAGATGTTCTATGTGCTGGCAGAGAGATTGTTTGCGCTTCGTGTGTTGTGGATGTGAACTTCACCAACCATTGATAAGTTTCCTTTTGAGGCATGAGTGATAACTTCAACAATATAGATGGATATCACTGTCAGGATCTCAAAGGACTTAAAAGTCTCTTGTAGTTGCAGACCTGCCATTGTTCGCCCACTTCTGTAGCACCAAGGTACGATGAAGGTTTCCAAGAGATGAGCCTCATACAGTTATTCTATATCGAACATGTGCCTCAAATAGAGCATAATATGCTGTTTTCAATTCTCCATGGGTACCAATAGCTTTGGTCCTATTCAATGCAAAGTTTGCAGTACTGAGTCTTGAACACAGATTATCAGTGTGATCGCCCCAGCAGAGGCTTTGGTACTAAATTAGGCCTAAGTGTTTAACAGTATTGACTCTTGGAAGATCAAGAGGTTCTGTTAAATTGTCTTCAAGCCGTCCAGAAGTAAGATATTTTATCTTTGCAGCAATAAAAACTAGGTAATTGTTCGAACAATATTGTTGTCCCATACTGACTGACTGATATCAAGTATGAGTGTCCAGACCCTCAGTGGAATTGCTGCTTGATCTAAATGTAACCAGAACCGTGTTATCTGTACACATTATTGGTGGGTGATAATACTGAGGAGTTTAGGTGCGCCAGCAGTAAACAAGACAAATAGAAAGGAAGCTTTTGGAACGCCTGTTTTATTAGACAAGGGTTCTTACAACCTTCTTTGTGCCATTCATATTTTGTTGTAATTCAACCGCTTTAATTGTTCTCTCCTTGTGAAACAGCTTTCAAATCATTTAACAGGATTACCTTCAAAACTGAGAGATTTTATTTTGTTAGCAATTAAATTATGGCTGAGACAGTCAAAAGCTTTACTGAAATCAAGGACACACTTTTAATTGTGCTTCCTCCATCCAAGTTGTCAATTGTACGTTCTATAACCACAAGTCAGTAAGGGCACTACTAGTCAGTATAGGATAATCTGTGTTATCTATCTGGATAAATGTTGTAGTAGTTGAACTGGTCTAACATTCTGGTCAAGACTATTACTTATGCAATTTTTTAAACACTTGGGGCTAGAGAGATGGGCCTGAAATTTTGCAAATCATTTTTACTTCCCTGTTTATGAAGGGGATAAACTTTAGATATGTTAAGTTTGCTAAAATACCCTGGGGACAAAGACGTATTCATCACATGTGTGAAAGGCTCAAATGGAATGTAAAACTTAAGCAGCTTGGCACTCACATAATGAATCCCAGATGAAAAAGTTGATTTTAGTGAAGTTATTTCGGTACTGAAAACATCATTTTGAAAAGGAACTCCTATTGATGAGGGGTGTTCCACGAAAGGCAGCATTGTCTAAAATTCTGGCTCTTGACCGGTTGTTTTGAAATAGAGTTTGCTCGGCTGTAAAGAAGATTTTGAAATGCTCACAAAGTCTATCTGAGTCATCTTCAACTATCTCGTCTGCAATATTTATATGCCATCTCTCACTGTTGATGTTCCAAATAGCTTTAGTTTTATTTGGGTTCGGGAATGAAGTTTTCATTTAATTCCTGTCTTGAAGTTCTTAGTATTAAATATTACGCATGACTTAATTGAAAAACTGGTTTTAATTGCTACAAATCTTATAATTAATCAAATGAGAGAAAAAAATACATGATAAACATTATTCTTTCCTTAAATATGGAGTAGTCCAAAGGTGTTTAGTACCTTGTCATTTGTTGGTCCATCTCGGACTATTCTGCAGTGTGCAAAACCACAGAATAATACTGTAAATCATGCCCCATATCACCTTCTAGTCCATATTCCATTCCTCATACATGACGACCAACAAGCCGCAAAGAGTGTAATTCACCTTGATGGTTTGTTATTGCTCTTCCCATGACATTTCAAACATGTTCTAATGGATTAAGGTCTGTCCTGTGTACAGACAATTCTGTAACATTGATCTTCCACACACACACATAACATTACATCATGTGTGTGTGTGTGTGATCACATTGATTGTGTTTTTCTGTAACATTGACTTTTTTTGTCTTGTAAGTAATTTTCCACTTTCCTTTCAGTGTGCGGATGAGCACATCACCTCGCATTAACAAATATAGTACCCACAAATCTCGAAAACACCACCACATGTTCTAATAAAATTTCTTCCACTTACTTTTTAGCATTTAATACTCCTTTGTTTAAGTCAAAGTCAAAATTTGCATTACATGAACATTAAGTACAGTAATTTTGTCAAGTTTTACAATAGAATATAATGTAAGATGTACATTTAGAGAGAGTTTATACATCTTCCTTGAACGCTTCTATGTTGTAAATTGTCTTCTTAAGAAGGAATTTTTTAGCAGTTCCTTTAGTGCATTTCCAGTTATACTTTGTAAGTTCTCCGGTAGTAGATGTCTAAATTTACTTCTTGCATAGGAGGGCTTTTTCTCAAAATGAGCAGTTCTAGAGGCATGGCGTGTGTGGTAGTTATGGACATCTTCAAGGGTTTGGAGATTGAGTCGGGAATCATGTAAGATACTCGTACATTCGTAAATATTTAATCTGGTACAATGAGTGTCCCCAGAGTTTTGAATGCTTCCCTGCAGCTTTGTTGAGGCTCAAGATTGGCAAGGGATATAAATTTTTGCAGTATTAGAATCTTATTCAGATTTCCAGTAGAATTAGATTAAGCCCCAGATGATTAAGCCATATCTTACATGAGACTCAACAAGTGCGTAGTTCGCAATCTGGGTACAAACTGTTTTTATACGTTTCATAACTTATATTCCACTACTTATCTTATTGGAGATCGTGTTCACATGTTCAGTCCACGAAAGTCCGCTGTCAAGTGTTAAGGCCAGAAATTTGACTTGGTTGAGGACAGTTATGTCTGGAACATCTGCGGGTACTCTTTTTTCCTGCTAAAATGCACTTGTGTTGTCTTGTCAATGTTTAATGCCAGGCCATTTGATATACTATACTTAATAGCTCCTAGTAAAGCTGTAAGTGAGTTAGTAGAGAGTTCTTCTGTAGAGTCATTTTTTATAAGCAGTGTAGTATCATCTGCATACATTATACAGTCAGTACTATAGTTTTCGGTGAAAGTTGGGAAGTCATTGGTGAATAGTAGTATTAAAAGTATGGGGAGATTTTCCTTGTTTAAAATCACAAGCTCAGTGTGGACTTCTCTTGAAATTCCTCCTCAAACCATTATGGACCCACCAGACTGTCCCTTGGTGATAGCACATTGAGTAAACCTCTCCCAGTCTGTTCGCACACTATCACGGATGTCTGGTGATCTCGGGGAGAACCAGGACTTATCAGTACACAGCACTTGGCTTCAATGGTCTGCGATCCAGTTTACATGATTTCGAGCAAACAGCAAACGAGATCTTCTATGATGTGGATGCAGCCTAGGACCTATAGCTGAATTGTACACTTTAAGTCCCATTGCCTATAGCTTTTTTCTAATTGTTCACTTCATAGGATTTCACAAACTCATTACGAACTCCCATAAAAAATTGCTCAAACCAACAGACAAACATCAGTCACGTATTGTTAACTTAGTTAGGGCTTGATAATAGGCACCTTCTGTTATTGCCTAAACTGGGATATATTTTGCATATTTTGGACAGACACAGTGAGGAAGGCAATGCTGGCAAAGTCTGGTTCTGGACTGATTATGGAGGAAGAAATGTGTGCTTATGACACAATACTAATATTTATTAGGATATTTTAAGGATAATTTGTAAGTGTCAATTGACAAATTGTCCACTGATAAGAGAACTATAGAAATATTTAATCCAAAATAAAATATTACACAGCTATAACAATGTAATTTAGGTGTCCCACCTGTTTAACCTTAGTGTAGCATTACTCAAAGATATTCAGTTTAAGCAAGCACTGATTTAATGTTTTTGCTCCTCACAACCCATTACATCTTCAATATCACTAACTTGAAACCTATCAACAAAAAATATAGAGTGAATGAGTAGCATTGCTTCAAGGGTCCGTTTTCAGCATGTAATTATTTTAATAATGCTCCTCATAACCATTGTTACTTCTGGATTCACCAGCAACTTGGAAACTGTCTGACTTACCACGCTCAACTATATATTAGGATAGTCTGGTTTTGTCTGCAACTCTCTGAATCGGCATGTTCTTGAGGTTTTGGAGACCAGTGGTTTGACCAGCATATCTGACACAGTGTTCATGGAGACATTGGAATATACTGGTTTGACCAGCAACTCTGTAAGGGATCTTGAGATTCTGGTTTTTACTGGTAAGTCACCATGCTTACAGATGGACACTGGATTTATAAGCATTTTCTACCTCCATTCCTGTGGGGGTGATGGATTATACTGTTTCAACAAGAACTCTTTGCTTTGGCAGTTTGAACGGACTTTTGGCAGATTACATTGGTCTCACCAGAAATTGTTCAGTTACTCATGTTCATTGATGTATTAGGTTTCACAGGTATCTCTTGTGACTCTCTGGATTAACAGGTTCAAAGAGCCTTTGGGATACACTGATTTCACCAAGAATCCTACAGTCATGGCAATTTTTGGGATCTTGGTTTTATTAGTTATCCTCTGTCATCAGTCTCATTGGGAATACACTAGTTGTGCTTAAAAACTCTATGTTTCACCAGTCTTATAATGGAACATTGGATCTGGACCAGGACGTCTCAAAGTAAAATTGGTACCCAGGTGGGATGGCTGAGCAGTACACCCTTAGGTTAACATTTTATCTCTCACTTCAACCGAATGGTCCAATGTTTCCACATAGCAGCCTTCTATGTCACTATAATGCCATGTTGTGTCATTAGGATGAAATAGAAGTTGCTATGGATTTGGTTAGAATAGGGCAAGAGTTTAACATTATTATACAGAGTGTCCCGTATGTAGGCAGTCAAATTCCAGGAGGTTATTCCAAAGGTTAAATCAACCAAAATATCATGAAACTTGGTATGGGTATTAGTCTTTATAGTTTATATATTCTTTAAAAGTTTTAAAACAAAAAATATCTCAAAAAACTTGTAAGAGACAAAAATGTTGAAGAGTTTAGTCTTACCAATTCTGGAATAAAGATTTTTCAGATCGGACAACTATTACTCGAGACACTGAAATTTTTATCAAATATAAACTTGCTTCTTATAATAAGAAATTTAAAATTTGAGTAAGTTAATTTTATTTACCAAAAATAGGTACAGGAAGAAGCAGCCTATGTATGATATTTATGGCCTAGTTCTCTTTCTTATAACTAAAAGATGTAAAAAGTATAAATTGTGATTAGATTAATAAAAAGTACTAGCAATCCTACAGCATGTGTTAAATGTGTTCACCATTCATCTCCATGCATCGTTCTTCAAATCGATTTCTCATAGAGCTTTTATTCGTTCAAATACTTCCGGTTTCTGTCTAATCGTATTAAAACCATTTACTATTTTCCCTTAACATTTCAATACATTCCATAGGTGTTTGTTATTCCAAAGATTTGAGGTGTTCCCAAACAAAAAAGGCAAGTGGGTTTAGATTAGGAGTCCTGGCAGGAGAGGATACAGGGCCACCAGGCGCTATCAGTTTGTTTATAAAATATGTCTTAAGATGTAGCCTAACATCTAAACTAAAATGTGCAAAAGCGCCATCCTCGCCATTGGCGTAGTGTAGCGGGTACAACGGTTATCGCAAGATAATCAGATCAAGCAACGTCGAGCGTGGCTGCTGCTTGGGTGGGTGACCGCTGGGCGATCCTGTCCTTGCAAGCACCATCTCGCCTGCCCGGCCATTGGTGATTGGTGGTGGTTCGGAAGTCACCTTTAAGCCGTTGGTCGCCAGGTTAAGGTGTTAGAGAGGGCTTTTTAGCCCTAACTTCGCCTGGTAAAATAAAACATCTTTATCCTCCATAAACCACAGTGAATTTATTTCTTGTACAGGCATACCTTCTAATAGTTCAGGTAACAAGTTTTGTAAAAGGTCCAAATATGACGCCCTGTATTGTCTAGAAGTATTTGACAAAACCACAGGCCCTAAAAATTTTGTGGCGTCTGCTACTTTTATTTTGTTGGCCGGTGGTCGGACCAGTAGTTGTGCCGACCTTTTTTTCTATTTTCGGCCACAGCTGGGCTTGTCGTCTGCTATTCCTTAACCTCCTTAATAGTTGCAGCTGTATGTATTACTTGTTTGTTCTGGTTGCTTTTAAAAGTTATTCGAGGATAGTCTTCTCTCGTTATCTTCTCCTGGAACTACCTGACAGTGAAGACGTGATGAAGAAATGCTGTGGTCAGAGAACCAACCGTTCTTCAAAGCTGGAGGCCCCGCTCCCTAAAGGTCCCGACACAGTGCAGTGGTCTTAGTATTGTTTCCTTGCCTTCCGAAAAGGGTCCACGTACCTCTTAGATTAATTTAGGCCCCAGTAATATTGCAAATTAGGTGTTAACCAACGTTTAAATCATTGTAATTTTCTCCATTATCCTTATCCAAACATTGAGCGAAAAACGTAGTTGATATTTGACAGAAATAGTGGAATCAAAAGATTTTTTCTTAAAAACCATTGACACAGATTAGTTCTAGACTGGAAACACGGTTGAAAAAGACTTAGAACTCTTTGAATATGATGGATATAATTGTTGAAATTTTAAATGTTTTATATTCTTTCCTCCTGTGACAATGTTCTGACACTCGTACTTGAATCTTCTCCAACGGCATTCAATACTCTTCCTTGAGTTCCTAATGTCACTGAAGTTTGGCGGTCCAACTTCTCAGCTTGTGTAAAAGTTTCACGCTCCCGCTGAGTCCTATGAAATTTGCGAATGTTTCTCTGTGCGGAAATCTTCTGCTTGGACATCTTTCTGCACAGTCTCACTGCCTTTCGCGAGTTGCCATTAGACAAGCCACAACTAAAATGGAAATATGTTAACTCTTCATTAGAAATACATGGGCATTTTCGTGTATTAATAAACTAATAAGATAATAGAATAATATCATCGTAACCATAAAAAATTGCTAGAAAAACATCTTAACCTCACTGTTTTTGTTTAGTAATGAACTATCAATAAGAAATAAAAACATGTATTTTCCAACAATGAACCGTCAATGTTACAGTCAGCTGATGATTCCTTATTGAGCAATGTGCAGTATTGCTCATGCTATACTGCTACAGCTCAAATCCACACATCTAAGAGATTTGATTTCTCAATTATTTATTCTATTACCAGGGCGTTTTGAAAGTAGGGCTTTATTTTTGTAATTTTAAGTTTTAAATAAGAAACAAGTTTTTATTTGAAAAATTTCAATTTCTCGGTTAATAGCTGTCCGATCTGAAAAATCTGTATACCATAATTTGCAGGTTTAAATTCATTAAAATATTTGTCCTATGCAAGTTTTTAATATACAGGTATATATACATTTTTTGAAATATCTAACTTTAAAAACTTAGAATGACAGCCGTTTTAACAAGACATGTTGTATAAAAATGAAACTTTTAAACAATGTGTAAACTATCAAGACCAATATTGATACCAAGTTTTATGATGTTATCTTAAGTAACTTTTGAGAGATTAAGCTTTTTGCAAAAATCACATACAGAGAGATTGACGAAAAACGAAGCAAAATAAACTATTATGTTCATATGACCTTTTTTTGTTTGTTTTGACGTTTGGAATAACATCCTGAAGTTTGGCTCGTACATACGGGACACCCTGTATAATTCTAGTTCCTACTGCGATTCTTCCAGTCCCTGGCAAACGACCGACGGAAGGTTGACAGCTGGACGGGATAGGTGCTGTATGTACTTAATACTCAAATGACATTTCCTTGTCTAGTTTTCAGTGACTTGAATAATCCGTTGCGGGTACAACTGTTATCGCAAGATAACCGGATCAAGGAATGTCGAACGTGACTGCTGCTGGATGGGTGACCGCTGAGCGATCCTGTCCTTGCAAGCAGCCCGTCTGCCCGACTGTTGGTGGTGGTTCGGAAGTCAACTTTAAGCCCCCAGGTTAAGTGTTAGATAGGGTAAAATAAGGCATCTTGGAAGACTCAGTTGTTGAGCCCCAGTTTTAAGATTTTGTATGATTAAGATTATCCACCAATAAAAAAATAAATCATTAAGATCTTACAATGTACTAAATAACTATGAATTAACTTTAAGGTCATCTAAAGTAATAACTTGACAGTTACAAAATGTCATGCTAATGTGCTATAAACTGTTTTAAAGATATATAAACTTAACTACTAATATTAAAAATATCATCGGCATTTGAATGGTGTAATAAACATGAAATTTGCTGTATATCACGACTGTTCTGAATATCCTTCGAAACAAAACTGACAACTTTAACAACACAATTTTGTTCAAACCAATTTCACATTTCCTCGTTCTTTTCTCATCAAAAAGTAATCCTGAGGAAGAATGTTGAGGATAATTTCAATTCATTAACAGCTACTTTGAAAGTTAAATTCATTCTCACTCATCATTGTGTATGTCATATTTATTATGGTACTGCGCTATCATTATACAGTAGATATACCAATGACATGAAGGATGTCCTTTTTAATTGTTGGAGCGATTGTCGAGGCATCCAACACGCGACCTGACTACCAGAAGCGTAACTCGCTGTAACTCCTCAAAACTAGTGACTCATGCCTAAAATAATGTATGGGATGCAAATAGGTGGCGATGAATAGTTTAAACGGTTTCGTTCCAAATGTCTTAGACGTCATATTATATTCATATTTGTCTTAAAAAAAAAAATAAATAAAAAATATATGGAAAATTGGTTCTAGACATGTTATACTTGTGCAAATGTCGACTTTGCAAATTTTAATAGCAAACTCAAATTAATAGATTTTTATTTGCGTTGTCAAAATATATTTATTTGTCCTATGTTCAAAGTTAAAATATTTTCAATCTTACTCATAACAACTGTATCCAATATTGTAAGAATTTTCTGAAAAGTGTACTTAAATATAGATGTGTACTATCTTGGATATGCGTACAAGTGTGCACAAAATCCACACTTTCGGTATGTATAGCACCCATAACAGTTTTCATATGACAAAGTTGATTTTGAGATTTAGGGTTCCAGTTAAAATATTGAAGTTTTTTTGTCTGCTAAATGTTAGGTTGATTACTCACCAACGACTTGAAGAAATGCAAGCAAAAATAGCGGCCGGTGTTTGGACTGTTATATAGGCTATCCGATTCACATTATGCAGAAATCCTGCTAACACAATTAACATTTTGAGATATTTAGACCTTTCTACGAGACCAATCAGCGATCAGTACGTATTCTTTATCAAAGGATGGCATCATTTCAATTATCCGATATTATCTTCTTTTTTGAAGTTATTTTTGTTTTTGATTATTTCTAAAGTTTCTTTTATTATGTCTAATCTAATCAGCTCTAATCACAGGTGGCCTATGTTCTGAGAAAAAACCCATACTCATAGGTGTAAAATCTTTGTGCTGGAGATATTTGTACGCTTTGAAAATGTGTATTATTGAATAAATAGTTTTTGAATTTCTTGTTCGGTCTTCGATAAATAAAAGAATTTATAAAATTAGTAAACTATTCAAATAGAATTAAGGAGAATTTGCAAAGAGAAAATTAAATTAAAATTAGTGAACTATAGGTAACATCAGGTAATCTACGTAGTGCGGAAATAGAGAACAATGTACACAAATAGAGAGGTTAAAACAAAACAATAAAGGATTGCAATATGATAGACGAGAGGGAGATCTAGGAGTATAATGATAGACGCTAACCCGGTAAAAATAGAAAAACGCACGTTAATTAACGAGATTTTTGTATCCTTTAAAGTCTGGTTGTTGTTCAAATCACGTAGAAAACCATAATTGCTAAGAATCTTTACCGGTAGTCGACTTATCTAAAGGACTTGATTGTTGAACATCTCAGACTGCTGGGGTCCCATGGCCTTCAGACTGCTAGGGTCCCATGGCATTCAGACTGCTGGGGTCCCATGGCATTCAGACTGCTGGGGTCCCATGGCATTCAGACTGCTGGGGTCCCATGGCATTCGAGGCTTTCCTCTCGTGTGGGCCACAGAGCTCAAGCTATTCGAATTTTAAGCCATGTTTCTAATTAAATGAAAGTGAGCTTTGGAGTCTCTCAAGGATCCATTCTCAGCCCTATTCTCTTCCCGCTCTATGTAAATGAGAGAATAATCACCGCAAGTAAGAATCGTACAGTATGCCGATGGTATGCCTTTGTTTCAATAAATTTCAATATCAGTTTTGGAACAAACAACCTGAAATCAACAGCTGTGCACATTTTATGGCCAAAATCTGAAAAATTCTTCAGAATCCAACGTTCTAAATCTTTCTTTGCGCTCGGCAGACGTTGGATGATACCACGTTGGAAGAGGTCTGCTCTTCTAAATTCCTTGGAATATATTGTTTTAAGGAAATTTAGCTTAACATGGAATGGTCATATCGGTTACGTTTTTCCAGATTAGTCTCAGGCCTTTAAGTGTAGAGTTCGTTATCGAATACTGTCACATTCAGGATATGTATGATGTCTACAGCAAGTGGAGTACGACTGTCTGAACCGATTCTGATTGATTACTAGATAAATACAAAGCAATTTAACCCAGTCTACTTCAAATTATCTATAGCAGTTTTAGAACCGCCAGTCTATAATAATCTTTGACGGTCTGAAAGCGATTAATCTATAAACTCAATACATCAACTCATTGATCGTAGAAACCGATCTAGAGGGACATGTAATATTACTCAGTAATTAGAATACTGTGGCGGTGAACCAGCAAAACGAACTGCATAGTAATGAAGGTGATGCTGTAGCCTACACATTTTAACTAGCCGAGTGCTCTTCATTTGCGAATTGAAGAAGAAATGTTTCCGTCTCCCGGCAGACAACAGATAAATTGTGTCAGCGTACTGAGTGATAGGCATCAATAACGCTCAGCCACACCCCATGGTGGACATGCACCGTCATAGAACTTATTGTTGTGTATGTAGAAATCCAAGTTGTACAATTGATATCTTTCTAAAGATATCTTGCCACATTATTGTTCAGTAAGTTGCGAATTGTAATATTACTACAATATATAATATAATTTACAACAGGAGTCTTACAATGTTTTTAGCAGTGTAAAATAAAAGTTCCGATAGGCTAGCGAGGATACTACAACGTAAAGCTACACCGAAGTAAAATATTGTCACCGACGTAACATTGACCAGGCTATTATATTTTCTGTTTACTCTATAAATAAAAGTTTCACGTGTTAAAATCTCATATAACTGAACCAAAGTACAGTTCACAATAGGTATTGGAAATGCGCAGTGGAAGTGTTGGCATGTGGGAGTTCAAGACCCTCGCAGATGCCGATGGTTACCACCGCCACCGCCACCGGGCCGTGTGCTTGTTTTTTCTACAATAATTAGTTCTATGATGCGTCATTTTCGTGACAACTTCACTTTTGGATGATTAACTTTCTATTTGTCCGCAAATCATATCGAGAATGAAATTAATCCAGATTTGATATTTTGCATGCGACCTGAGTGAAGCTTATTAACACATGTGGTGTGACGTATTCTGCCTTGTACGCCATCTCAAGATCTAAAATTATAGATAGCTCCAGTTCTAAATTTTGTAGAGCAAAAACAGTATTATTGATACCTCATGCCTCCAGTATTCCTTCGTTTAGAAAATTAATTTATTGTCGCCGTACCCTCGTATAAATTATAATCAGTAAACAACGTTACCCCTCAAATAAGGCAACTTTACATAAAATCGGTTTTGGTGTACACCTTCACGCATCGTGACTCAGTGATAACTGAGGTTACACACCGACACTTCACCAGACATGCACAGTGTGGTGGCTTGCACGTTCACGTTTTTATGCAGTTTTCACTTAGTTTATACAACAAACTGATCACAGCCTGGTGTAGAAGTAGGAGCTGATTACGTAGAGCTGCTAATCTGCCCTGAGTACGTTTGAATATGTCAAATTGCTGATTCACAGTATCCACAAAAGCACAAATAACTCAGATAACTACAGCTACTATGGTCCCATCGCTAGACTTCACCGGTATGGCAACAGCATCCCACCTGACATCGATCTCTTCACAAGTAGTGTACACCAGCTAGAAAAGAAGTTTTATTGATTTTCCAAGTTATGGAGTGAGTAACTTATTGTGTGTGAGTGAGTGTGAGTGTGTGAGTGAGTGAGGGAGTGAGTTTAAACTATCAGTTTTTCACATAAATTCATAGTATATTTAATTTGTTGCTGCTATATTGCTTATAATAGTTATCGTTTTATTTTTTGCGATTTTACAAATTTTTAATAGTTGTTAAACCTTTTGTTATTTTTTTAGATATTTATTATTGTTGTCAGACATAGGTTTATTACTGTTACTTATTATTAAGTTTAGTTTTTATGTTGTATTCAATAGTTTAACTAATTGATATAACGATATATTGGTATATTTATATACATTTATTTATAATGATCTTTGGTTTTATCTTCTTTGTAGTGGTTCTTTTCTTTGATATTTTTTTAGCCTTTGCATTTATATTTTTATTATTGTTTTACCATGCCACACACTTACAAACTGTTATATAGCACACTGTATTTTTATAGACTAGCTTGTTATTATTGTTTCTTTTTAAGAATAATTAGAATCGATTACTAATTCATTTATTGTAGACCAATATTTATTAACATTTTTGAATGGATTTTGTCAAGTTGCATTATATTATTACTCATAATTATTATTGAATAGTGACTTTTTTATATTTGTATTGTCTTTTCATAAGCTACTATTGTAAACTGGTGGTTGCCGTTGGAAGAATAAATAAATAAGCACGTGTTCCATCGTCTATACGAGTATTTAAACATCTACAAAGCTAAACTTTCACTTCATAAATTATTGTAACAAAATGTAAGTGGATATATTCGTATTTTCAACTGATTTTATCCTATTTAAAATTAATTTAAATTCGTGGTTTTATTGTTTCTTTTATATTTTATATGTTTTAATATATTTTTGATTTAAAAACATTTTCATATAATAACTAGTTTAAATATCTTTGAACCTAAAATGGAAGAAAAATATTTCTGTAGCGATACTCAGTAACGGCAGTTGGTGTAATTAAGTGTGATGTAATTTTGCATGAACTTATTTATATTAACCAATACTGTACATAAATTCTAAATTTATTTTATTTTCAGTGCTATGACGTTTTTTTCTGTCTCTTTATGTACCGTATAGTAAACGCACAACGGCGTAATACAACTCAGAGTCACGCACAAGATTCGTCACATATGGCTCTTTATTATTGTAATGTGTGATTACAAAAAAGTTAAGATTTTCTGATTCGTGTAAAAAGTCGAGAGATATAATTTCTACTTGTGATATTGAGTCAAAACCCCGTTAGTAAAAATGTACTTTCGTAGTTTGGAAATATGTAATGAAAATAAAAACTAAATTAGGTAACGCATAAATCCTGCATACGTTGGCCTCTTCCAATAAATTATAAAATATGGTCTGTTTTTCTGAGGAAACTCGAGTCGCTTGAATGAAATATTAGTTTTACTAAAAAAGCCGTCAGAATACTTGCTAATGCTGAATTTCTTGACCACTGCAAATCTATTTTCATAGAACTTAAAATCAATACTGTTGTTAATCTCTACATCCTTGACCTTGTTATATATGCTCTGAAAAATCCTCTGTTTTAATGTTTAGTGAAAATGTTCATAGTTATAACACAAGAGTTAAAAATAATCTGTCTTTTGGTCATTGTAGGTTGAGTAAAACTTTGATGAAACATACGGTGATGTCAAAGAGAGTTTACAATAAGTTTAGTAACCTCAATAATAAGTATAACATGCAGACATTTAAAAAGAAGTTAATTGCCTGGCTCTTGAGGAACCCATTTTATTCTTTGACTGACTTCCTGACGTAGGTAAGATCTATAATTTTAATTTAATAATTTGTTATTGTTTTTTTATTTCATTACAATTGATCCTCTTGTTACTTTGCTAAGTTCATGCCAGCCAGCATTGTTATCTATGAGCCATATTTATTCATATGCCTCTTTTAACATTAATTTATTCGTTAATTTTTATGTTTGTTACTTATATGTTGTTTTAATTTATTTGATTGTTAAATACTGCCGTTAATATTGCTCTCTTTACTGTTTTATATGAATTACTTTTATATTGAGTATTTTATAATATTAGGTATATTTATGTAAGTTTTAAAGTCACTAATTTAACCACGTTAGTCCAGAGAACCACTTCGGATCTCATTTCTACTTTGTTATTTAATGATTGCCAGTTCTTAAAATTATTTAAGTATATGTTATTTAATTGAAGAGCTCTTTTCCAAAAACTGCTAAGTCCATTTTTTTATAAATGAGTTGTTAGCACTACATTATTAAACATTCACAGCTCTTTTACTAGCATTATATAATTCTTTCCTCAAAAACCCTCTTTAGTCACCATTTATTTTAATAAAAGAAAAACAGATTTTTTTTACCAAAACTTATCTAGGTCCCTCAGAGGTTTTTTCCAAAACTCACCATGTCCAGAAGCATGCGCATACAGGACAACAGCTGACTGACTCATGCTTATTATGTGGTATAAAACAGTTTAAACATTAACCTCACTTGTTGATGTTTTTAAGCTAGCTGTGTGTTGCATTTATGTTTCCTGTTTTTTAAGATATTCTTTTAAACTTTTGTATGAGTGATTTCGATTTAGAAGGGCTTTATAAGCCCTCAAGTTGTGCTTCCAGGACGAGGTTAGAAGGTAAGATTTAGAGATGAAATAATGGGAGAAAAACTAAAAGGAAGATTGCCACAGAAACAGCTCACAAGCTAAAGATGAAACCTCACATTAGCTGCTAACATATTCACAATGAGATAAATTCATGCAAGGTAAGCTTATTAAAATAAAGAGGGACATCAACGATTTCCATAGCAAACTGTATTCTAATCGGTCTAAGTTGAACAGGAATTTTCTTATGAAATTATATGATTGTGGAGCCCAAAACGCAATAGGCCTAGAAAGGCAATTGATACCTAGACTTAGGCTACTTACTCAATACGTTGTAAGAAAGAAATATGGGGCTCAATGTTGCGGGTATTGTGCTCAAAGCTTTTCTTCCATGACCAGTATAAGTAGATTTCGCCTAAATGGTTATATCAAAACACCTTAGTGCTGTTGGGCACAGTTAGGAAAGAAAAAGAGGAGGGACACGGTCAAAAATTAAAAGATATGATACAACATCATCCCATTTCATAGAATACAGAAAAAACTTTTAAAATGTCGAGGAAAGCCCATTATGGAAGATGTAAGAGTGTTGGGTGTATATGGCCCCAGATTTATCGGTTAAAACAATGTGGCGGCTGTGGAAAGAATAAGGCGAAAAGAGATCCTTGCATGTAAAATCGTACAGCAAAATTTTTTGATATTTTTCAGGAAAAAAAATTCAATATAGGATTTGGGAATCCTTTAAAGCAGATGTATGTTCTTTTTGCGAAGAAATAAAATTAAAAATGAAGGTGTTCAAATTCTCCCAGCCGAAAAAGACAACTAATGGGTATCAGTATAGACTTCATAAATTGCGAGCAAAAAAATTTTATGAAATCTTTGAAAATTAATGGAAGTAGGAAGTCTCTAAAGGTTGCATTCGACAGTTGCAACAAAATCAGCATTGCCTTTGACTTTTAGAGTAACACGGAAACATTTTGCTCGTAAGATATTGTTATATAAACCTAACCTTTATTGTTCTTGGAAGGAGATCCAGATAATAATTAACACTATATATCTATTCATGGACTGATGACCAGTCTTGGCTTGTAGTGTTGAGAGGGCGGGAGGATTTGGCGGGGTCATGTTTGATGTGTTGATGATGGAGTGGTGTGTTTATGATTTTTGGTTTGTTTGGATGGGATGGTTGCGTTTTGGATTTGTTTTTTTTAGTGGTAATTAGTTACAAACAGGGTTTTTCTGAGTGGGTATTGTTAATTTTAAGTATTGTGAGTTTTTGTGGGTAGTGTGTTAAGCTTTTTTCGGGTACGTTGAATTGGAATCTTTTGTATTTTTTTTTTTGGTTATTTGTTATGGTTTTTTGGTTATAGATGTGAATGTTGGGGGGTTGGTGATTGAGGTATGTGTTGTTGTGTTGAAGTAGTTTGTGGTTTTTGGGTAGTGCTTTGATGTGAGTGGTTGTTTTGTTATCGTGGGTGGGTTAGGACATTGATTGTTGTGTTTTGAATTTGGAGGGATTCTTTTGGTGGGTTGTGTTTGGGTTTTGAGTGGTTTGTATTTTGGTAAGTTGTAGTTTTTATTTTGAGGTGTTTGTTTTTCTTAGGGTGTGTAGATTTTGGGATTTTAGACACTTAGGGTGGATTTTTTTTTAGTTGTTGATGATTTGGGATCTTTTTTGTTTTATTTTCGAATTTTATGGGGATTAGTTCGAATGATTCTTATATAGTTTGGGGGTTTTTTGAAGTGTTTTAGGGCTTGTTGTTGTATATATTTTTTGAGGGAGTGGTGATGTATAAAGAAGATTTGTTTTTGATGGGACGAGAAGAGGATTGGGATTTGGTATTATTTTGGGTTGCAGGATTTTTGTTGAGGTTTCTGACAATTTTTGATTTGTGTTGTCGTGTGCATGTTGGATTGAGTTGAATTTTGATGGGGGGAGTTAGAATTGAATATCACTATTTCTTAATTGTTTTGCGATTGTGTGGTTTCTGCGCTTTGTTTGGGTTACTGTGGACAAGTTATATGAATAGATCAACGATTGAGGAAAACATATCCAATTTTTCTTCAATTATGAACGATAATAGACAAGAATAACTATGTGAGAATCAATCGAAATTCGAATTAAGTTTAAAGCAAAAAGTATGACACAACAAACTATGGAAGATGTTTACGATCATCTTTTTTCCATTTCTACTCGAATTAAGTGGAATTTTTTTTTTAATCATTTTTATTTGCAGACGGCAATAGAGAAAAATTTCAATTTGTAGTTACAATGTCAGATGAAATAATGATTTTTCAGTAGATACAATTATAAAGAAAAACTAATAATCAAATGACAGTTCGCTTCTGCTCTCATAATTTTTTTGTCTCACTTAGAGGATAAATATCGGAGGAGACAGTCATGAAGGTTCTGGGTCCCAATATTCTTCGGCTGTTTTCAGATGCAGCGTCAAGTCAGAATAAAAATTCGACCAATTGGTGGGATTACTATTGATTATGTACAAATGGATACGATCTTTAAAAAAGCTAGACATGTTTTCCCTTAAAAGAGGCCATAGTTTCATGCCCCCGATCGTTGTGTTTGGAAGAATTGAAAAGAAATACCGGAGTAATGGAAAAAATTAATTTTCTCCGCAGCAATACCACGATTATTTGCGAGGAACATGGCTCTCTAAACTTTTAGGTAGAGAATGGAAGGTATTAAATTTGAAAAAGATTGCAGATACCATTTTTAAAACACAAAGCCTTTTTCAATGAGAGAACTGCGTTGTTTTCAAATATGAAAAGGGAGAAAAGCTGTATATTTGTTAAATATAGTATTACTGGAGGTTACAGTAAGCATGAAAATCAAAAAGAAGAATTTCCTTTAAAAAAAAACTGGACGTCACTCTACATGGCTGGGGTCAATGTTGTAAATGAAAGCAAATCACTCATGTGAAAAAAAGAAAAAGGATGTGCAAGACTTTTGAAATTTGTTTCCAATTATCTGAAGAGGACCAGCAATACTACGGGTAAAGCACTTGAGACGTAGTTTCAGATGTGGCAGTGCAAGATCATTCCGAAGTAGTTTATGACGAACAGGAACCTTTTCTGTAAAGTACTTTGACAATGAAATTTATATTGTATAAAGCTTAGTTTAATTTTTTAATAAATACTGTTAATGTTAAAAATGTGAACAATATGTTATTACTGGGGAAACACCTAATGTAGATTAAAATCATTTTTTCTAATAATTCTAAGTCCACGTTTTTTTCCAAACATTACTAAAGCCTTGGACTTAGATGTGTTTGGAAAAAAGCTTCTCAAAAAATTGACTTCATTCATTTTAAAATTAAAAAATCAGCGTTTTCAATATTTAAAATATGTATGTACTTCTTTTAACTTAAATATGGTGGGTAGTATCTGATTAAATGAGTCGGTTGTTCAAAAAAAAGGTTTCCTGAAAAATTACCTTTTTTGGGACTTAGCATGGTTTTGGAAAAAAAGTGGCTCTTCAATTCTTATTAAAAGTTCTTTAACGAGGCATTTGACTGTAATTTGACTTTGTCACTGCCATACGATAATAAAAATGATTTGATTTCATTTGATTGATAAATCTCGTAGGTTCATGCAACGACCTTACGATCGATCACATAGTAACCCCCCTCGTACGTCTGTTACATACCGTCAAAGCGCTTCAACAACAAACAGATATCGCTCTCACAGAAATAACTCCATTACAGAGCCCCTGGTAATAAGTTGGCAAGGGGATAATGAATTCACAATGTGAGCAGTGAGTGGGCGGTGCCACTGCCTCGGCTATAATTGTCGGTTGTCTATGTAGGTGTAGCAAGCGGCTACCACATTTTATACCGAGCCTCATATTTCTTGCAGGGTTGAATACATTAAGGGGCGAGTCAGGCTTCGGAGCCCGGGGCCCGAGAGATCAGAAGGGCCGTACCCGTACACGGGCAGCCCGTCCCCGTCCGCCCGGTCGCTGTCCCATATCGGCAATGTCGAGTATTTTTCAATAATCTTTTATCTCTCACAAGGTTAAATAGCCAAAATTATAGCATTTTACTGCATTAAACATTGTCGACAAGATCTGGAACTTAGAGGTTGTCAAATTCAATTTCAATCTTTTTATTGTCGTAGACATGTATTGTGTGTACGACAAACGTCAGTAGTACATTATTGTTACTTAAAATATAAAAATACAATATTTGTATGAAATTCAAGAAGAATAAGAAACTAAACTTACATTAAATGATATAAGAATACAAATCGTTAATACAATAGAGTTTAGGCTAGAAACTCCCCAACCGAATAAAAACAATCCTCTAATAGGTATTCTATTAGTAGTTTTTTTAAAATTGTTTTTTCTGTTATATTTTTTAAATGACTGGGAGTTTCCAAAAAGAATCTAGCTCCTGAGTTTTGAGGCAGTCCACCCGCCAGAGCCGAGCGATGTTGGATTTGTCGCAGGTCTACTCGGGCTCGCGTGTTGTGGTCATGTATAGCAGCTCCATCTACTACATTTGCACAATGAAACCTGGCATAGATGATGCTTTGTCAATATACAAAGATGGAAAGGTCAAAATGCTGTTCTCTTTAAATGCATTTCTGCATGAACTTCTGCGAGATATGCCAGCCACAACACGCACAATTCGTTTCTGTAAAACGAAAACCTTTTAAGCAAGTACTTGAGGTGCCGAAACAGGAAGTCTATACCGCAACCGTGACTCTACCAAACAAAAATATGTTGGTTTTAATGGCGATAATGAACATGGCGATATTTTACAAACTGGGACATCAGGTAGGGCGATGAAGACAAAGATGCAGACACAAAGTTTATGTGGGGTCTCCAAAGTCGTCATCGTCCACCTGAAGTCCCAAATAATTAGTGTTATATTTTTCTTCGTTTATTTCAATACATGGAGGCTGAAGATGGTTATTTTTTTAATTCTGTAAACTGTGTGTTTTGTTTAAAATTAAGATTGTTTAGAAATTGATAGGCCTGGGATAAAACTACGTTACCGTTATTTAGAGTTCTTCTGTACTGTAATTAGAAAGTATGAAGGCAATATCATCAGCGTTCATAACAGTATTTTCGTAGTTTATAGTGAGCACTAAATTATTTATGTAAAATTTAAACAAAATTGGTACAAGTTATTCAAAACCTATCCTCAGATGTTAAACCACTCTTGCTGATTCTGTGAATGGTTCGTTTCAAGAAAAGGATTTTATAGGGTATAGCACCTCTATAGTAATAGACAAATAATCGCAAGACAGATAAACTTTGTTTGGAGCACTTAGGACTGAAATACATTCTTTGTTTAAAGTTTGTTATTGATTATAGATCATTTGAAAGGATAACAGGATTTCGGACATTTGCCATCGTTACATGTTACCAAAGGTATAACACAACGTTTCGAGGATAGGAATCTATCCTCTTCGTCAGGTTTGGGAAGGTATTAATACATACAAAAATAAAGAATAGGAAGAAGAAAAGAAGGGAGAGAAAAGATTCAAAGAAACACAAAAGCTGCTTGGAGTCCAGTTTGAAATACATTGTTTAAACTTAGCATGTCGATTAGTTTCTCCCGATAACACTATTATTAAAACCATTAATCTAGATCTATTTATATTAAAGATTAATAATACAGCCAAACGTTCTTGCTACAACGATATGCCCCCTCGTATCGTTAGAACATGGCAGTTTTACGTCATCGTTCGTATCGTCTTCATAAATCTTTGCTTAAATTCCGGAAGGAAAGGTGAATTCAAATGCGAAGTAGCGTATTAGGGTTCCCAAATACGGAGTTGACTCACATTTGTACCTTATGTATAAGAAAAATACAACACTTTTGAATTACGCTTTGGGGGAATATATCTCCACCCCCAACCCTACAAAGGTTGCTGGAATTCTAATTCTGGTTATCCTCAGTTAGGGTTTTATTTCATGTTTACCAAATTTCAAGTAATACACGATAAAAGTGACATGTTATGAAAATATTGTCTTTATTACTTCTGGTCAATGGCCTGATTGGAGAATTGTAAGTCTAAACGGAAGGAACCAACAAAATCAGAAGTGTAAAAAATGACCGGGGGTCTTAAAAACAAACTATTTTACTGTATCCGTTCGTAGCAGTCAGTTCTCTCATGCCACTAAAATTTGAATTTGGTTTAGTTGTACAACACAGAAGATAAAAGTTACAACTCGACTCTGAGAAGCCACTTGGACTCTTGGACTTGAAGCGCCTGCAAATAATGCTAATCAATTATATGACGATTCCCCATTTTACAAATTGCCCATGTGCTGTAACGGCGCATTATGAGCAGAAGTCCCACATTTTGTTTTAAACTGTGGTACATATGATAACTAAAATAGTCTAACCCTCATTGGGTATTTATTATTCTTACGGAATTTTGGATAGTTTTATCATGCGCATATAAACCAATAATTTTTAGTAATTTGAACACAGGTACAAGGTCATTTACACGATTCTAATAAATGCACAGAGTATACAACATTCCAGTAAACTTTTAGACTTAAACCTGTTTAAACGGGAACTTTAATAGTCGATTCTCTAAAGATATATATCAATGTAAAAGTTACATATACTTCCTTTACAAACTGTCACCAACCTCTTTATTAAATGTGTATTTAATGCTCTTATCAGTATTATCGAAGAAAATATGTAGGAAAGTACACTTCAGATAGACAGGTTTACTACAAAATTACAGAACAACAACATTTTTATATCGATAACTGTTGTTTTCAAAGCCAGTTAGAACTACGTTTTATCAATTAAGAAATTAAACATATGATTATAACGTTAATAACACGAGTGTTGCTAGACATTAAGTACATAAGTTGCGAAAAGTGTTAGTTTAAACGTTTAATAATTACTTCTATTCAGAATCGAGAGTTCCAAAGTCAGGCAGCTTCACAAATGAATTAATATTTACATTTTTCTGAACAATAAGAAAATCCTTCTTGGAATATAATGTGCGTAGTTATGTTATCTTTCCAAGTAAATAAAAGGTATAAGACTGTAAAATCAAGTATTGCAGTATCGACAAATGCACAGTTCGGTGTTATAAACTTACTTGTCCAGCTAATGAACTGTACAGAATAAACAAATTACAAATACCTTCTCACTCCACAATTATAACTTCGCTGATCGCGTCTCTCTTAAACGCGACAATAGAATACATCTTAATTATTGTAATTTATTAATGAATACTGTTTAGAGTAATTTCGTACAATTCTGTAAGATACAATTAATTGTTCCTATTTTGACTAATTGATTTTATAACTAATAATTGGATGTGTAATTATTGACTTTCAATCGTAAAAAGTGTTATTTTCGGTGTGATTTATTATTAAGAGTTTCTTAATGTGTAAAGTAATTGGTAAATATGGTGCTTTTATAGTGTTACACTTTTTATCTCGACAAGGTCACTTTTGTGCCATATACTGCGAACGGTGCCTACAATTCTTTTTATTGTATACAAAATTGATTCAGTAACATCAAACAACTACAGTACATAGCGCAACTATAACTAAAGATGAAGATTCTTGGAGCATTGGAAATAGTTTCATTTAATACCACTAGTGAATTACAAAACCAATTTCAAAAATAATTTAATTTTGCGAGGCCTTTCAGAATCGAGAATTCCATCGTCAGGCAGCTTCACAAATGAATTAATATTTACATTTTTCTAAACAATAAGTACAAAAATAACATGGTAAAGGATTTGGTAAAATGGTTAGCCAGTATAAAATATTTAAATCTAATTACATTTTAGTTTTATTTAAAAATAAATCTGCTATTGCGAAACACTGTATTGAATCTATAAATCATCCCTGATAAAAATTTACGGTTATTAAAAGAAGTAACAAACACAACACACTTGAATGCTTGGGAAATATTTTACACGAACAAAAAACTAAACTAAAACTTAATGTTAAGTAAAACTTAATGTTGACGGACCTATTGAAAATTCAATTCTACTCTCATTACAATTCGTAAGAGTTTTTGATAACTACGATACAATTCACATGTCTTTAAAAAACTAACGACGTTTAAAAATTTAAAAAAATAGTATTTATAAAGTTAACCTAGGAAATGTTACGTTAATTTAACTACTACCAAATAAATTAATGCGAAAATTGGTCCATGTAATCTAATTACGTACAATAAAAGTATAAACATGTTGAAACCCTATAAAACTTAAAATAAGTAGTTGTCTTTATAGCCAAACTGATAGTTATTATTCGTGATAACGAATGTTAATTTATTTTTGGTTATCACTTGAATCATAGATTTGAATAGTTATTATTCGTGATAACGAATGTTGATTTATTTTTGGTTATCACTTGAATCATAGATTTGAATAGTTATTATTCGTGATAACGAATGTTGATTTATTTTTGGTTATCACTTGAATCATAGATTTGAATAGTTATTATTCGTGATAACGAATGTTGATTTATTTTTGGTTATCACTTGAATCATAGATTTGAATAGTTATTATTCGTGATAACGAATGTTGATTTATTTTTGGTTATCACTTGAATCATAGATTTGAATAGTTATTATTCGTGATAACGAATGTTGATTTATTTTTGGTTATCACTTGAATCATAGATTTGAATAGTTATTATTCGTGATAACGAATGTTGATTTATTTTTGGTTATCACTTGAATCATAGATTTGAATTTTTAAAGTTCGTAGTTGTTTGCGAGGTTTAAAGTGAAAAGTCACAAAGTATAGGGCATGGTATTCGATATTCAAACGCTTAGCGGTAAAGAATGGGTGGAATTTTTAATCAAAATGAACTGCTGAAAAACAATCTTAAAATTCTAATAGCAATTCTTAAAAACTATTTCAGCTAAATATTGTAATAAAATAACCAAATATACTCGCAAAAGGACTTTTAATGTAAAAAACTAAATTCAACATTAAAATGTAAAACTGATTGGATCACAATTTTTATTTTTCTTTCGCCCTGTCTAATCGGTACATAGTGAAGTCTCAATGGCTATAGACGTTATAACTATAGTGTTATAACGCTGAAACTTGTACGCCTGCGTTATAACACTTGTTCAGTTCTAGACATGCAAAAAGGCGGGCTTTTAATTGTTTTGTCAAAATTTTGAATTGATAATACATAAAAATTACGATTTTACCACTTTATGGCCGCTTCCACTGAATAATTGTACACCGGCATCCAACAGGTATATATCTTGCTTTCTTTGTTATTTGAAACTATTTGAGGGGTTTAAATAACTAAATAACAATTTAATAAAAACTAGCTTGAATTGTTAACGGATGTCTTAAACTAAAATGGTAACAAGCCAAAGGCCTGGGGACAATAGATAACGTGAAGATTTGTCTCTAATGCAATAATGTATTATTCAAATTAAAATAAAAAAAAATGTACTACAAAGTTGAAATAAAGCAAACAAAGATTCCTTCATAATGTAGATGTACAATAAGGTTAAGATCAGAACTGGCTTTCGAGTGGTTTAAAATTTACTTATGGTACAGGAAAATTGAAATTTACTACGTTTTGCACATTTTTTTACAGATTCTTTTTCACAAATGTGTAAAAATCTCCCTGCTCAAAAAAGGAATGTTAATGATCGATTCTCTAAAGCTACCAAAAATGAAAAAGATACACCTACTTCCTTTGAAAATTGTCACCAACCTGTCCATTAAATGTGTTTTTAATGTTCTTATGGATGTTCATAGTTCGAAGAAAATATGGATGGAATATAGAAAAACAACATTTCAACATGTAAAAGAAAGAACAATAAAATATGATCGTTTGACAGAGTTCACATATCAGTGTAATATGACAGGAGTTTTTGTGCGGAATACGGACACATTAAAAAAAGATTTTTAACTTTTTTTAGAAACGTTTTTGAGCTGGATAGGGTTTTTAAGTGCCGAGGCAGTGCATTATAGAGCTGCAGAGCTGAATAGTTCAATACCTTTTCAAGAAGTAACATCTATGGATCGGATATACCAAGTGGTGGGTATTGTACTGGTGATTAAAGGTATTTCCTGCAAAATGATGGTGATTATTGGCTGAGCTTTGGCGAAGCCTATCAATCGTGGGGTTGGGAAAATGTCATATCTGTCTGCCTGTCTGTCCGAATGATATCTAAAAAACTTTACCAACCTTTAGACTTAAAATTGTGCACGAAGCTTAATTTATATAAGACGAACACTGAACTAGATGATGGTGCATATAGATTTGGCTGAGCGTTAGCGAATATTTTTACACTGGTCTTATGACCATTAACCATGAAGGTAACGAGAAAATATAAGAATAAATCAATTTGCCTACAAACTCAATACACCCATAAGAGATTCAAACTTGAAACGTGTTAACACATATGTATAGTCTAAGTATCCCAACTCGTATCACACATTGTTATAGTGACTTGGTGTGTAGGCTTTTTTATCATTGAAACACTGATATGAAACGCAATCTAATGAACTAAAGTTGGAACGTATTATTTGGCAAGATATGTCGAAAAAGATATGTAGACTTGAAATTTTGCATGACACTTCATTAAAAAATATTAAATCATATATTTTTTTGTTATGTCATGCTTTTTTGTGTTCGAGAATGAAATGAGCTATAGATTTTAAATTTGGCAGTGAAGCTCAGTGAAGCCGGTTACAACATGTAGAGTGGTGCACTTCTACCTGGTTTATTAATAAAACAAAAGTTAAGGCTTCAAGTACATTGATACTCGGAAGAGATCGAAGGCTTACATTGAGCATGATGACCAGCTCCAGGCATAAAGCGAACAATTCTCTTTTAGAGTCTTAATGCTCTCAATTTCACAAAACGACCTCTAAATCCAAGAGCGCATCATAAACTATTGTAATTGTAATGCAATTGCATAGTCAGTTTGAAGGATAGTTTCTTCACCAACTACAGGCATTAAAACTCGAAATACGAAAGTAATTGATGACAGCTTTGTGTATTATCGCAGACTAATGATAGTTTTATATCTTATTGTCCTCACTTCTTATTGTTTTGTTAATAACTACCAGTACTTCATTAATATTTTGGTTTGTGTGGACTTATTGCTTACTTGTGTAAGGTCATTATTTATCTATCTGAGGGAGAAGGAAAGTAGGTCTTGGATCGACTCGTAATTTTTCTTAACTTAACCACTTTACATGTTCCCAATAGTTCGCTTATCAGATAGCCGTAGGTGATTTAGTATTTTTACCATCAACACCGCCAATGTTTTATCTAATTATAACGAAAGTAAACATGAAATACTTTACATATAGGAGCAAAAAACAAGTGATAACTCTCAACTGTGATATGTTTGGCGCTCCCGGCAAGCGTAAAAATATGTAAAGAAAGTGATCATGTTCGCTTATGCGTTGACGGATTTCGCTGGAAATAGTACCGTTGGAATTGTTGTAAGTATTTTAAACATAGTTGGTACCTTGTAAATTTTGTATAACTGATGTAATACAGCTGATGCCTATCAAAAGCCAAAATGTTTGCTGCTCCCGGCTTGTGTAAGCGTACCTTACAAGTGCTAGTGCTCGCTTATGCGTTGACAGATTTCGTTGAAACAAGGACCGTTGGAATTGTAATTAATTTTTCAAATATTTGGTGCCTAGTAAACGATTTATAGCAATACTGGTGTTTTTGTTATTTCACTTTAACAAATTTTCACATACGCAATTTTGTTAACAGTAAAGAAATGACACAATTATTTTTTAATGTTTTTCTTACCTCCAAACCTAAGTGGAAAATTTTGTTTCTTTGGATTACCCAGTTTTAGACATTATATACTTTTTTCATATAAAAATACAATATTGCGGCTAGCGGCTAATAAGACATTTCTTGACCCATGATTTGTATTGATTTTTTGGTTTAAGTAACGAACACTATTACCCACAGAAGTTTTTGATACTCTCATATTTATATATACTATATATATATATATAATAAGGATTTATTGAAAATTAATGTTTACGAATGAAATCATTCCTTAAGGTTTTTTGAAAAATACAGTAATTCGATATGTTGTATAGAATTAAATGATATCATAATTTAAGTGAGATCCTAGTCGGTTTTGAAGATGTATAATTACGAATGTATTGGTAAAATTGATTTTTAATGACACCGCTGCTAATCATCCGACATAGGGTTGAAACTCAGACTTCACGTGCCGTGCTCCTTTGCAAATAAAATTTCATTAGAAGCTAATGTACAATGTGAACGAGCAGTCCGGAACCACCCCGGCGAGAACCACCCCGGCCCGGTTTAAGTGGCAACACTTCTCGATCAGTAATTAACCAGCAATTCATTAGGGCGCGGCGCCTCGCTGCCTGAAGTCCACCTAGTCTACCACGCCAATGTGCCACTGTTATTAAAACAACCGATAGACCCATTTTAAATTATGTGCCAATTATACCTGCTGCCTTTTCAGAAATATAGGTTCGATAGTATTATAGATTACTTCGGTTGTTTTTCATTTCTGGAAGTACGACCGACTGGCAGGAGTAAAGGGTTGAAATCACGAGTTATGGCTCGAGTGATTCAGGGAATTTAGGTCTAAGTGATAATGTGCGTGCTCGTGTTCAATGAGATTTGAGCCTTGGTACCACCACACCGCCCTCCCCCTCCCTGGAGCTATGGTGGAATTAAAATCCGTATTGCTCCGACTTTGACCCTACGAGGCTGAACAGTTAAGGTCCGAAGTCGCTGAATCTACGAAGGCAAAATCCTATGACGAGTAGTCTTTTGGAGGATACCAGTAAGGAGGACACATTATATGGCTCAGTAGAATCTCTCCAGGATGTGAATCATATCGTGTCTATAAGACGAATTCTCTAGTACAAAGGACACGTTCTATGAATAAAGAGAATCTCTCCGGAATAAAGGTTAAACCTAGCCTCTAAGGAGAATTCTCTGACATGGGGGACACACATTCTATTGATCGGAAGAATCTTCCCAGGATAAAGGTTATGCATAGCCTCTAAGGAGAATGCTCTAGAATAGAAGACACATTCTGTGAATCAGAAGATTCTCTCCAGGTTGAAGGTCTAGACTCTAAAAAGAATTCTGTAGTATGGAGGGAAAAGTCTATGGATCAGAAGATTCTCTCCAGGATGAACGTCATGTCTAGCCTTTAAAGCGAATTCTCTAGTATGGAGAAACATTATATCGATCAGAAGAATATACCCAGGAAGAAGGACGTGTATACAGTATTCCCAGGATTGAAGATACGTCGGAGTGCCCAGTCCTTAAGGATAAACGTCCTACGTACAAGACAATCCTTCAGGATGGAGAAACATCCTGTATACCAGAAGAAGTCTCCGCGATGAAGTTGTGGTAATCTGACATGAAGTGTACACGCACATGAAGATTCAAAATGTTTATTATTACATCTAAAAGTTGTTAAATGGGTTAAAATATGGGAAATAATTTAATCGTATTCTCGTGATAGCTAACCGTCTGTATCACCCACTGTTAACGTATGTCCGTGTGCTTTATTCTAAAACTTGTAATTAAATCACAATTTAGACTATATTACTTTATTTATACATGGAAACATGTCTTGTTAGAATATAATGGGCATCCAGATTGTATCAAAATCTGAGTGGTTTCAAAATTGAAGCAGCTTTAACTTCTATCTAAAAATATCCAACCCTACATACATGATAGTAATCCGTAAACGTAAATACAAATATTCTGCTTCGTTAGTTAATACGGACAAGAAATCACTTAAAATGTTCTATTAAAAAAAAAACACAATTCTTGTGTAAATATTTGTATATGTTATTGTACAATTGTTGGAAAATACATTTACTAACATATTATTTTTATCTGTTTCTTACCAATTACAACTTAAGTTACCCAACTAGGAACATTTGCGGAGAGATGATGTCGAAAATATTAACAGGTTTAGATAATTTTTTAAATATCGTACACACATTTAGGTTTTATGACTTGGCAAAAATGACTACTGCACAATTCATAAACTTTTGTAATTATGATGTCGTGTCGTGGCTAGCATAAATTGCCGATTTAACATTTTTGAAACTTTCACAAGGTTTTTTGTTAAAAACTAATTCCGAACATTTAAAACGGCCTCAATATTGTTGAGGTGTTTTAAAAGTGGTTTGCGAGTTTGCAAGAAATCTAGCTGAAACATGACTAAAATGTTTAACTTCTTGTGCACAACGCTAAACAATAATTTTATAGGCCACTAAAAGACACATAAATTGCCCATGTTTCAGAAGCCAAACTTCTCTACCTTGAAAAAGGAACCATCATAAAAGTATTTCAAAATAAACATCAAGTTTTGAGAAGATAAGATATTGCTAATTCTCATTTAAATTGCTTAAAAACGTCTAGTTGAAAGAGGGTAACCGTTTATCTGTCTGTCGTTTGCGCAATAACTCTAGATTGAAAGGTAGATACTCCTGAAATTTGATACACAGGTTCCTCTTGGTCCAAGGAAAAACTAAATTGATTTTAAGGTTATAAATTATAAAGGCGATCTATCCGTCTGTCTGTACCTTTATCATTAGGTTCTGCCATGTCCTCCGGTACTTCGTCGAATCGGTTAATTATTTGAAATATTTATCATATTGATTTATTTGTATTAGTTTTACAAATTTAGACAATCCTATATATCAAAATCTATATAGCTTGTTTATAAACAGACTTCACTCGAATAGGATTGGGAAGATTCGCTCGAATATCTTGAGTGAGAAACTAAAAACTAAGGTTTTAAGGTCTGTGCAAGGAACACAACATGAGCAGGATCTGAGAAAAATAAAAAATACAAAAGTTCGTGAAAATAAAGAACAGACTGCCAGATTTATCCACGGAATGCGTTCTAAGGACTGCCCAGGAAAACGAAAGGCTGCCAGTAACGATCGAACATCGAACCGACTATAGGACTCAACACATTGTAACCCTCTCGAATATCAGTAACTACATTTATTTTTGTGTATATTTCCACTGTATAATTACAGGGGGGCAATCTAGATGAATGCAAAGAAGTTTGTCAAAGATAAACATGAAATAGTGGACGGGGTGCCTCCCCACACTACGGTTGCTAGATCTGGCCGCGATATGCCGTTATGAATGGCTACCTGCTTTTTCTTTCTTCATTAATTCAACACTGGCCGCTACCCCGATGCATCTTCAACGAAACTTCTGCTTGGAATTATTTTTAATAAAACTAACATAAATTATGGAGTTAAAAATGTGAAACTGTCATGTCGACAGAGCACTGAAAATATTAGGAGGATTAATTATCAAGAGAATAATAGAGAAGATTTACAAAACTACTGTATATAGGAATTTGTTTTACTTCATAAGATCATAATGCATCAAAAAATTTAAAGATCATCGACAAAAGTCCAGAAAATAATAGTAAATTAATATCTTATTTTACCAGGTGAAGTTAGGGCTAAGAAGCCCTCTCTAACACAACCTGGGGACCGACGGCTTAAAGGTGACTTCCGAACCACCACCAATGGCCGGGCAGGCGGACTGCTTGCAAGGACAGGATCACTCAGCGGTCACCCATCCAAGCAGCAGCCACGCTTGACGTTACTTGATCCGGTTATCTCGCGATAACCGTCAACACAGAGCAAGGGTTGCCAAAGCTTTTTTTTAGAATTCGCTTTAGAAATATATAAATATCGTTTACATCTGAAGATGTTAAAGCGCTACTTAAAGATGTTACTTGAACAATTGCATTGAACTCGTGTGAATAATACTGAAGTAATATTAGAGTTCCTACCTAGTTTTATGGTTAAAAAAGATACAATGCTGAGAACAAGGCGAGGGAATTGCAATACAAACATTTGAACAATAATGGTTCCAACGCACTGATGAGTTTGACGATATTATTTTTGAATCTACTAACGACACTATCTTGTGAGTTTTTTCATGACGATTCAAAAAACATTTAATTTACATAACATATACCTACCACTGTTATTTGAGATAAAAATCCAAAGTTTCCGTTATCTTACTTGTTTTATATTTATCTAAAGATTCTGTTTCTCGATCCATGAAGAACTAACCTCTTCACTACATAACGTCACGTCCTCTTGAAAAATTGGATAGTCTATTAAATCTCATTAATTATGTACCAAATTACTTTAAAACACAATATGCACTAACAATACAATGTTTCATGAACACAAATTTATATAAGAGTGCATTTATAGTGAGTTTAATTAAAATACATCACATAGTTCTTTATGGTTTGGATTAAGACGGCAATGGTTCCGGCATGTTCCTTTATAATTTGTAAAATAACTCACTCGTTATATCTTTTCAACCTCAATGTTCTAAATTTTGTATGTAAAACAATTATATCGTTTATTAAACTAAACATACACAAAAACTTGATTGCCCTAAAACATTTGAATGCATAATAAACTCCTACGCCAAAGCATGATTTTAGGCTTCATAATCGTTTACTAAAGTAAAAGTTTCATATTATTGGCGAACAAACCACTTACTACTTGATGAATACAATAAGTTATTCATCTTTTGTTTCTATTTATGGCACTAATCAGGCCTTGGTGGATAATCATCACAATATCTTCACACGTTCGTAGGGTGTAAACTACGTGTACGAAGTACGAACAGCTGTACAGACACAGCTAGTTACCACATGCCTTGTGACTGTGACGTAGTCCTAACTGTTTAAAGTCTACGACTTAATACTTAAATTAGTATTCATGGAGCAAAACATAGCATTAATGGGTGATTATCACAGTATCTTCACACGTTCGTAGCGTGTAAACTACGTGTACGAAGTACGAACAGCTGTACAGACACAGCTAGTTACCACATGCCTTGTGACTGTGAGGTAGTCCTAACTGTTTAAAGTCTACGACTTAATACTTAAATTAGTATTCATGGAGCAAAACATAGCATTAATGGGTGATTACCACAGTATCTTCACACGTTCGTAGCGTGTAAACTACGTGTACGAAGTACGAACAGCTGTACAGACACAGCTAGTTACCACATGCCTTGTGACTGTGAGGTAGTCCTAACTGTTTAAAGTCTACGACTTAATACTTAAATTAGTATTCATGGAGCAAAACATAGCATTAATGGGTGATTATCACAGTATCTTCACACGTTCGTAGCGTGTAAACTACGTGTACGAAGTACGAACAGCTGTACAGACACAGCTAGTTACCACATGCCTTGTGACTGTGAGGTAGTCCTAACTGTTTAAAGTCTACGACTTAATACTTAAATTAGTATTCATGGAGCAAAACATAGCATTAATGGGTGATTATCACAGTATCTTCACACGTTCGTAGCGTGTAAACTACGTGTACGAAGTACGAACAGCTGTACAGACACAGCTAGTTACCACATGCCTTGTGACTGTGAGGTAGTCCTAACTGTTTAAAGTCTACGACTTAATACTTAAATTAGTATTCATGGAGCAAAACATAGCATTAATGGGTGATTATCACAGTATCTTCACACGTTCGTAGCGTGTAAACTACGTGTACGAAGTACGAACAACTGTACAGACACAGCTACTTACCACATGCCTTGTGACTGTGAGGTAGTCCTAACTGTTTAAAGTCTACGACTTAATACTTAAATTAGTATTCATGGAGCAAAACATAGCATTAATGGGTGATTATCACAGTATCTTCACACGTTCGTAGCGTGTAAACTACGTGTACGAAGTACGAACAGCTGTACAGACACAGCTAGTTACCACATGCCTTGTGACTGTGAGGTAGTCCTAACTGTTTAAAGTCTACGACTTAATACTTAAATTAGTATTCATGGAGCAAAACATAGCATTAATGGGTGATTATCACAGTATCTTCACACGTTCGTAGCGTGTAAACTACGTGTACGAAGTACGAACAGCTGTACAGACACAGCTAGTTACCACATGCCTTGTGACTGTGAGGTAGTCCTAACTGTTTAAAGTCTACGACTTAATACTTAAATTAGTATTCATGGAGCAAAACATAGCATTAATGGGTGATTATCACAGTATCTTCACACGTTCGTAGCGTGTAAACTACGTGTACGAAGTACGAACAACTGTACAGACACAGCTAGTTACCACATGCCTTGTGACTGTGAGGTAGTCCTAACTGTTTAAAGTCTACGACTTAATACTTAAATTAGTATTCATGGAGCAAAACATAGCATTAATGGGTGATTATCACAGTATCTTCACACTTTCGTAGCGTGTAAACTACGTGTACGAAGTACGAACAACTGTACAGACACAGCTAGTTACCACATGCCTTGTGACTGTGAGGTAGTCCTAACTGTTTACAGTCTACGACTGAAGGTGCCGAGTGCCCGAGGGACGTAGTTTTGTCAGTTTTATTGTGTAATTACCAGAACGGGTATGAGCAGCAACTGCCTGATGTGACTTTAATGGTTTCTGTGCGACGCCCAGTCTAATGTCTTTCGGCTCCTAGGCGCTCCTCAGAAGCTGTCTAGACCTATATTAAAAGCTCCGAATAAACTATATACTCGAGTTTCCTTCACGTAAAAGTTTAAACGATGGACTTTAACCATTAACTGGCGAAAATAAAATAACTAACAATTCCAAACCAATGATAACAAAAAAAAGCAAAAAAGATAAAAAACAAGAATGACATCTAATTTCTATTTAAATTAAATATGCCCTCCTGCCTGTCACTTAACTCAAACAAGGGTGATTTACGGAACGAATTGTTTTCAAGTTTGAACGTCGAATATGTGTGTGTGTAATGTTAATAAATGCTCGGATAGGATTTTTTTAATTAAAAAAGTGTTAATTATTTTGTTCTCAAGAATAGTGTTGGGCAAACGACTACAACTGGACTACTAATGCATGGATTGCGTCTCTATAACAATTATGAATCATGTCACAAAAAATTGTTGGAAAATCGCCGTAGAAGTTGTGTTTATGATCTTACAAATGGAATGGCTTTGACGAAGTTCGCCATGTAAGGTCTAATATAACAATATTCAGAGAAACTTTTTACTTTTATTTTGAGATACGTACGCTACCATAAATCACAATTTTGATTATGTTTTCGAAAAAACATTCAGTCTATCAAAACAATTTCACATATGGTTAAACGTTCAAAAACATAAACATAAATGCATTTAAAAAATGTATTTTGAATTAGTATAAATATACATTTGTAACCGTGGAGCTTCCTTCAAACGACGCCTTTACGTGCAATTCCTGTTAATGAGGAAAAACGACCACCACGTATAAATGGAAAGAGGTTCTGCCATGGTTTGTGATTCAATTCAAAATGTTTGTAAGTTTTTTTAATTCGATATGAATTTATTAATGCACTACTTTTTATTCTAATTGGCTCAGCGGGACAAAATAAATGTCTACTTATGATTAAATGAAATAAAAATTTCTGGAAATATTTACGGTATCCAGATTAAAAGCTAGTTCATCATTTCTTGATCTATTCCGGCATTAACAGACAGATATGTAGATTATACAGATAATAAGCATGTAGATCTTAGCATTTGATTCATTACATTAGTTGAATAAGGAATGACGATTTACCCTTAAAAAGATCCCTTAGGAGTCTACATTTAAAACCCTCTGATTTACACGTACATTTACCCAGTAAAACGATAATTTAATATAATTGCTTGGGAATTACTCGGCATCGTCATATCAAGCTATGGCTGAAAGTACAATATAGATAAATAAATGTATCTGTCTGAAGTTTGTACCTACATCGCATTTATGCTGCTGTTTCTTCAAAATTATTATTAGTACCCTCACAATAATAATCATTTACCTGAATAACAGAAAAAAAATAAAATATGTGCCTGGTATAAACATAAATAACTTTAAGTACAAATAACACATGCATATATATATACATAGTGCTTTATTAATGCATTCTTATTTAAGAGACTAAAGAAGATATATTTCACTTCTGGCTGCTTTATACCTTCAAGTCAAACCTACAAAATTCGATGTTTCAATTGTTTCTGGGCAGCCATAAGGATGTTCAGGATCGCTACAGGGGTGGAAGGGTGGATCGATATGTCTAGTCTACTAAGGAGGATGATTGTTGAAGGGGGTGGAGTGCCCTTAGTGTTAAAGGCTGTTGCTAGATAAGGCTGTGGTAGATAAAGTAGCACATTATACAAAATGTAGACAAGAACGAGCAAGGCAAGGCTCTCAGTGTCAGTCTGCATGGCCGTGGTAGATAGAAGGTAGCACCTTATACAAAATGTAGACAAGAACGAGCAAGGCAAGGCTCTCAGTGTCAACTGTATGGCCGTGGTAGATAGAAGGTAGCACCTTATACAAAATGTAGACAAGAACGAGCAAGGCAAGGCTCTCAGTGTCAGTCTGCATGGCCGTGGTAGATAGAAGGTAGCACCTTATACAAAATGTAGACAAGAACGAGCAAGGCAAGGCTCTCAGTGTCAGTCTGCATGGCCGTGGTAGATAGAAGGTAGCACCTTATACAAAATGTAGACAAGAACGAGCAAGGCAAGGCTCTCAGTGTCAACTGTATGGTCGTGGTAGATAGAAGGTAGCACCTTATACAAAATGTAGACAAAAACGAGCAAGGCAAGGCTCTCAGAGTCAGTCTGTACGGCCTTAGTCGGTAGCTGATAGCATAATTTATTATATTGTACAACATGTCGGCGAGAACGGCCAAGTCAGGACAGCCAACAGAACGGGAGAATCCTATAGGGCCGCTTTACCTTACACGCGTACCCACACAATAGATCGTAACTGCTGTGGCTGCACACGATTGATTAATGGCCCACTACGGGCATTTTCCTTCGCTGGCTGTGGTGGTCGTCAGTGTGTTGTCCAACGCTTTAATATCAGGATTATCCTAAAAGGAATATTAAGGTTCTTGGAGAACATTTATAATTTGTTCACGTGAAATCTATTTAGATGGCTTCAAAATGTACCATGTCTTATAATTACCGGTCGCTAAATTATCACTGTATTGATTCTGAAGTGAACGTTAGCAATTTTAATTGCACGTAAGTTGAATAACAAATAAATAACTAGAGATAAGTCACTTTGAAAACTTGCATTAACAGACTAGTTAATTAACGAAATTCAGCCATCGGCTTCGTTAGGGAGGATCCTTCTGTAGCCATCTATATACATAAAGACCCATTTTCTATTGCTCCTCTTTTCACTCTCAAAATGGGCTCTCTACACTTTGGCTCTCGCGAGGTAAGATTTGACTAGACGATTTTGGCAGTTATGTTTTGTTTATACTTTAGTGTTACTTGTAGTACTGTGTTACGTTTGTTTCTTTATTTCAAGTGATTCTTCCACCAGTGTTCCACCTTCCCTGGTGCGTGTGACATGTGTTGTGTAGTGCTCTTGAGACATCGCTTGGGTTCATTCTCACCAATGTTCCACCTTCCCTAGTGCGTGTGACATGTGTTGTGTAGTGCTCTAGAGACATCGCTAGGGTTCATTCTCACCAGTGTTTCCACCTTCCCTGGTGGCTTGTGACATGTGTTGTGTAGTGCTCTTGAGACATCGCTTGGGTTCATTCTCACCAGTGTTCCACCTTCCCTAGTGCGTGTGACATGTGTTGTGTAGTGCTCTAAGAGGACATCGCTTGGGTTCATTCTCACCAGTGTTCCACCTTCCCTGGTGCTTGTGACATGTGTTGTGTAGTGCTCTAGAGACATCGCTTGGGTTCATTCTCACCAGTGTTCCACCTTCCCTGGTGCGTGTGACATGTGTTTTGTAGTATTCTTGAGACATCGCTTGGGTTCATTCTCACCAGTGTTCCACCTTCCCTGGTGCTTGTGACATGTGTTGTGTAGTGCTCAAGAGACATCGCTTGGGTTCATTCTCACCAGTGTTCCACCTACCCCGGTGCTTGTGACATGTGTTGTGTAGTGTTCTTGAGACATCGCTTGGGTTCATTCTCACCAGTGTTTCCACCTTGCCTGGTGCTTGTGACATGTGTTGTGTAGTGCTCTAGAGACATCACTTGGGTTCATTCTCACCAGTGTTCCACCTTGCCTGGTGCGTGTGACATGTGTTGTGTAGTGCTCTTGAGACATCGCTTCGGTTCATTCTCACCAGTGTTCCACCTTGCCTGGTGCGTGTGACTTGTGTTGTGTAGTGCTCTTGAGACATCGCTTGGTTCATTGCGTCACCAGTGTTCCACCTTCCCTGGTGCTTGTGACATGTGTTGTGTAGTGCTCTAGAGACATCGCTTGGGTTCATTCTCACCAGTGTTCCACCTTCCCTGGTGCTTGTGAACCGTGTTGTGTAGTGCTCTAAGGACATCGCTTGGGTTCATTCTCACCAGTGTTCCACCTTCCCTGGTGCGTGTGACATGTGTTTTGTAGTATTCTTGAGACATCGCTTGGGTTCATTCTCACCAGTGTTCCACCTTCCCTGGTGCTTGTGACATGTGTTGTGTAGTGCTCTAGAGACATCGCTTGGGTTCATTATCACCAGTGTTCCACCTTCCCTGGTGCGTGTGACATGTGTTGTGTAGTGCTCTTGAGACATCGCTTGGGTTCATTTCTCACCAGTGTTCCACCTTGCCTGGTGCTTGTGACATGTGTTGTGTAGTGTTCTTGAGACCTCGCTTGGGTTCATTCTCACCAGTGTTCCACCTTCCCTGGTGCTTGTGACATGTGTTGTGTAGTGCTCTAGAGACATCGCTTGGGTTTCATTATCACCAGTGTTCCACCTTCCCTGGTGCGTGTGTGACATGTGTTGTGTAGTGCTCTTGAGACATCGCTTGGGTTCATTCTCACCAGTGTTCCACCTTCCCTGGTGCGTGTGACATGTGTTGTGTAGTGCTCTTGAGACATCGCTTGGGTTCATTCTCACCAGTGTTCCACCTTGCCTGGTGCTTGTGACATGTGTTGTTTAGTGCTCTTGAGACATCGCTTGGGTTCATTCTCACCAGTGTTCCACCTTCCCTGGTGCTTGTGACATGTGTTGTGTAGTGCTCTAGAGACATCGCTTGGGTTCATTCTCACCAGTGTTCCACCTTGCCTGGTGCTTGTGACATGTGTTGTGTAGTGTTCTTGAGACCCTCGCTTGGGTTCATTCTCACCAGTGTTCCACCTTCCCTGGTGCTTGTGACATGTGTTGTGTAGTGCTCTAGAGACATCGCTTGGGTTCATTCTCACCAGTGTTCCACCTTCCCTGGTGCTTGTGACATGTGTTGTGTAGTGCTCTTGAGACATCGCTTGGGTTCATTCTCACCAGTGTTCCACCTTGCCTGGTGCGTGTGACTTGTGTTGTGTAGTGCTCTTGAGACATCGCTTGGGTTCATCGTCACCAGTGTTCCACCTTCCCTGGTGCTTGTGACATGTGTTGTGTAGTGCTCTAGAGACATCGCTTGGGTTCATTCTCACCAGTGTTCCACCTTCCCTGGTGCTTGTGAACCGTGTTTGTGTAGTGCTCTAAGGACATAGCTTTGGTTCATTCTCACAAGCCTGGACTTTATCCTGTTGTTGTACCAGCCAGGTATTGCTTGTTTTTGAAGTACAAAGATTTATTTGTAAATTTTAGTTTTTGTTATATTGCAAGTTCATTACCACATTTATTTAGTTTTAAGCTTTTCGTGCTTTTCTAGCTTAGTGTTTGTAGTTTTTAAACATATAATAATGGCAAATATCCATATCCGAAAATCACACCGTCAGTGAATATCTCAAGATACTCGTTCTTTGTAAAGTTCACTCTCTTTAAACCTGAAAATTCCAAGTTATTGTTCAGTGTAACGTCGAGATTAGATTTTTATTCTTAGTAACGACTAGATTATTGACATTGTACCGTAGTTAGGAAGTTGTAACAATACTGAATATCCATTTAGCCTTTTCAGAGTTTACAAAGCTCTTGGTTGTAACTCACTGACATCGTATATATTGACACTGTGCCCTGACTAAACACATGCTCCCTATTGATGTTACAGTTGTACAGCCTTGAACGCTTCCCAGATGCTATGTATTGTTTCTAATGCATGAAACAAATCTAAGTACTTCCCTTTATAACTCAAATTCGCCTCGATACTGGATTTACTGGATGATTGGTCAAGACTAAACCGCAAACACTTATTACAACCATAGGTACTGCAGCAAAATTTGGTGAAGGACGAATGTTTAAAAAAATCAAGCAAACTACTGAAGTAGCGAAGTTGCCATAAAGAAACCCCAAACGTGGTTTTTTTAGTATATACATGTATTATTATAAAATAAAACATTGCTTCACTACAAAGGTTAAAACGTCCCAACATAAATATTTTGCATCATTTAGGCTGCCAAACCAAAATGTAAATACAAAGTAATCTATTACCTACAAAATTTGCATCATTAAGGCACGCGGTGTTTTGCATATGGCTGAGATGAAAGCCAATCTGCAGTTTGCCGTATTACCTCACTTTTTCCGGAATTGGAAGCGATTAGCTCAGTTACCAAAAAATTACAAAGATGGCGTTCATTATGATCGTTTTTAATCTTAAATATTGTCTATTGAGATTAGACAATACTTACCTGCCAATGGCGGGTTTAGCGTCTGTTAAACCTTTTTTAAATTGCTTGGATCTTTTCAGAAAGTTTTGCAAATGGTTTAATCGACTGTTGAGAGTTTAGCATGTTATGGATATAGAGATGCAAGTTAGTATCATCTCATGGGAGCCTTGGTGCTCTCGCGCTGTTCAGTTCCTGAGCTTGTACTCTGATGTCGCTGTACCTGATCTTGTACTCTGATGTCGCTATACCTGATCTTGTACTCTGATGTCGCTATACCTGATCTTGTACTCTGATGTCGCTATACCTAATCATGTAACAACTGAATTGTGAGCCAAGATAGGTAGGATTGGTTAAAGGAGGGTGAAGTCGGCGGTTAATATTCTTGCAACTTCTCGAAACAGTTCCTCAATAGGGTTCATCGTAATACTGTAGGCTATTTCGGTGTTTATACGAGTATACCATTTTTAATGATATGTGCTCCACACGACTTTCTCAAACTATTACTTCATGCATGAGATCTAGACAATGCATCCGAAAATGAATCGTGTAGGAAGCAGACTGAAAATAAGACGGCGCTAGTAGTCTTTTTTTAAATCAACACAGATTCTATATGCATACGATTTAAAAAAAAATACACCAAATTTTAAATACAGTATAATTCTCCCAAACGGAGTAAGATATTTTTTACTCAAAAAATATATGATTAAAATTTTTCGAAAAATTTTATACATGTTGGAAAAATTAACTCGTATTTAAAAAAATAAAAATTAGGTAAATCCCTCAAGTCATATATCACGTACTTACTGTAAAAATTGGAAATCTTTATCATCAGCAGTGTTCAATTAATTGTGCCTGATTATAAAAATAGCCCAAAATGACTACTGAAGATGTCTATAATTCCTTGTGAAGTGATCCAAATAATGTATTGTTCTTTCAATGCATTCAAGAAGGGTACCTTGAAAGATTATGAAGTAACATTTTTTTAAAGTTACTGAACTCAAAATCGATTGCACCACCTTAATGAGTCTGGTCAGAAAACTCCTGTAAGGCTGCACAGGAAAATGCAATGCACCGTCAATGTTTGAGAACATCCACTGACATGTTCCAGGACTTTTCTACCTTCTACGTCCTAGTGTTGGATGTGTGCCCAAGAGGGATTTATAGTTGCAGGCGGTCTGGGCAATGTTCCCATTAGCACCCCCCTTGCCTTATTACAGGATTCAATACCTCACCTCTATTACTTCTCCGAAATATGAACTTGCGCCGTACTGCTAAGGCATGACGTTATTAACTGTAGTAAAAAACAACGACAAGTTTGGGCATCCATAGTTTACGACACCATTGTTTCTGAGGTCTGTACTCGCCGTAGTTCTTCGCCACGCGTTTGCTGCTCAAGATACTCGGTGTCACTTGTACAATTACTCTGCCTCGGAATACTCGGAGTACCGTCATTATCGATGTTGTGTCCACTGGGCTGGTGCAGCGCTCGAATCCCAACTCGGCCAGAGGTCGGTACACCGGTCACCTGGAACCTATTAGATTAGAACATATCATACCAATACACCAAACGAACGCGGTATATTCGGTAAATGATCCCAAAGAGTAAATAGAAAGAATCAAACAAACTCTCGTTCCACTTTTCTCTCCAGCACAGCCATATACACCTAAGCGGTCTTGTGTTTTACACCAGACCTTCGAATTTGTAATCACTAAGGAAAAACTCGAGTCACCTAATCAATACTAGTACCATTATATCAAATAAGCATAATATCGACTTTTGCGAGTCGACCTCGGAGGTTAATCTACATAGCAACACTATAGAGATGCCAGCCAGTTCAATACTGCATTAGAACTATTCGACTTAACCTCGGAGGTTAATCTACATAGCAACACTAGAGATGCAAGCCAGTTCAATACTGCATTAGAACTATTCGACTTAACCTCGGAGGTTAATCTACATAGCAACACTATAGAGATGCCAGCCAGTTCAATACTGCATTAGAACTATTCGACTTAACCTCGGAGGTTAATCTACATAGCAACACTAATAGAGATGCCAGCCAGTTCAATACTGCATTAGAACTATTCGACTTAACCTCGGAGGTTAATCTACATAGGAATACTATAGAGATGCCAGCCAGTTCAATACTGCATTAGAACTATTCGACTTAACCTCGGAGGTTTAATCTACATAGCAACACTATAGAGATGCCAGCCAGTTCAATACTGCGTTAGAACTATTCGACTTAACCTCGAAGGTTAATCTACATAGCAACACTATAGAGATGCCAGCCAGTTCAATACTGCGTTAGAACTATTCCGACTTAACCTCGAAGGTTAATCTACATAGCAACACTATAGAGATGCCAGCCAGTTCAATACTGCGTTAGAACTATTCGACTTAACCTCGAAGGTTAATCTACATAGCAACACTATTAGAGATGCCAGCCAGTTCAATACTGCATTAGAACTATTCGACTTAACCTCGGAGGTTAATCTACATAGCAACACTATAGAGATGCCAGCCAGTTCAATACTGCATTAGAACTATTCGACTTAACCTCGAGGTTAATCTACATAGCAATACTATAGAGATGCCAGCCAGTTCAATACTGCATTAGAACTATTCGACTTAACCTCGGAGGTTAATCTACATAGCAACACTATAGAGATGCCAGCCAGTTCAATACTGCATTAGAACTATTCGACTTAACCTCGGAGGTTAATCTACATAGCAACACTATAGAGATGCCAGCCAGTTCAATACTGCGTTAGAACTATTCGACTTAACCTCGAAGGTTAATCTACATAGCAACACTATAGAGATGCCAGCCAGTTCAATACTGCATTAGAACTATTCGACTTAACCTCGGAGGTTTAATCTACATAGCAATACTATAGAGATGCCAGCCAGTTCAATACTGCATTAGAACTATACGACTTAACCTCGGAGGTTAATCTACATAGCAACACTATAGAGATGCCAGCCAGTTCAATACTGCATTAGAACTATTCGACTTAAACCTCGGAGGTTAATCTACATAGCAACACTAGAGATGCCAGCCAGTTCAATACTGCATTAGAACTATTCGACTTAACCTCGGAAGGTTATCTACATAGCAACACTATAGAGATGCCAGCCAGTTCAATACTGCATTAGAACTATTCGACTTAACCTCGGAGGGTTAATCTACATAGCAACACTATAGAGATGCCAGCCAGTTCAATACTGCATTAGAGAACTATTCGACTTAACCTCGGAGGTTAATCTACATAGGAATACTATAGAGATGCCAGCCAGTTCAATACTGCATTAGAACTATTCGACTTAACCTCGGAGGTTAATCTACATAGCAACACTATAGAGATGCCAGCCAGTTCAATACTTGCGTTAGAACTATTCGACTTAACCTCGAAGGTTAATCTACATAGCAACACTATAGAGATGCCAGCCAGTTCAATACTGCGTTAGAACTATTCGACTTAACCTCGAAGGTTAATCTACATAGCAACACTATGAGAGATGCCAGCCAGTTCAATACTACTGCGTTAGAACTATTCGACTTAACCTCGAAGGTTAATCTACATAGCAAACACTATAGAGATGCCAGCCAGTTCAATACTGCATTAGAACTATTCGACTTAACCTCGGAGGTTAATCTACATAGCAACACTATAGAGATGCCAGCCAGTTCAATACTGCATTAGAACTATTCGACTTAACCTCGGAGGTTAATCTACATAGCAATACTATAGAGATGCCAGCCAGTTCAATACTGCATTAGAACTATTCGACTTAACCTCGGAAGGTTAATCTACATAGCAACACTATAGAGATGCCAGCCAGTTTCAATACTGCATTAGAACTATTCGACTTAACCTCGGAGGTTAATCTACATAGCAACACTATAGAGATGCCAGCCAGTTCAATACTGCGTTAGAACTATTCGACTTAACCTCGAAGGTTAATCTACATAGCAACACTATAGAGATGCCAGCCAGTTCAATACTGCATTAGAACTATTCGACTTAACCTCGGAGGTTAATCTACATAGCAATACTATAGAGATGCCAGCCAGTTCAATACTGCATTAGAACTATTCGACTTAAACCTCGGAGGTTAATCTACATAGCAACACTATAGAGATGCCAGCCAGTTCAATACTGCAATTAGAACTATTCGACTTAACCTTCGGAGGTTAATTACATAGCAACACTATAGAGATGCCAGCCAGTTCAATACTGCGTTTAGAACTATTCGACTTAACCTCGAAGGTTAATCTACATAGCAACACTATAGAGATGCCAGCCAGTTCAATACTGCATTAGAACTATTCGACTTAACCTCGGAGGTTAATCTACATAGCAACACTATAGAGATGCCAGCCAGTTCAATACTGCATTAGAACTATTCGACTTAACCTCGGAGGTTAATCTACATAGCAATACTATAGAGATGCCAGCCAGTTTCAATACTGCATTAGAACTATTCGACTTAACCTCGGAGGTTAATCTACATAGCAACACTATAGAGATGCAGCCAGTCCAATACTGCATTAGAACTATTCGACTTAACCTCGGAGGTTAATCTACATAGCAACACTATAGAGATGCCAGCCAGTTCAATACTGCGTTAGAACTATTCGACTTAACTCGGAGGTTAAACTAATTAGCAACACTGCAGAGATGTCTGTCCGTTTAATAGAATTTTTCCGATAAAAGAAACTTTGTGACGCCTATACTGATTTGGAGTTGCATTGAAAGACGAGACAAATTATGGATGTTTGTAGTGAAGAATGTGAAAGCATCCAAAATACGTTTTCTTCGACATGAAGCACATTGAATGCTACATTTGAAATTGGGCAGTAACGTACTCGAATCCAACCCTACACGAAATCTTCTTTTTAACTCCTACAGACTAAGATTCCTACTGAAAGTACAAAATTCACTAACATATGAATGTGGAGTAACAATATTTTTTTATTTAGATACGAGCATTTATAGGATCCCAGTATTTCAAATAGGTAAATTTTGAATTAGATGCGATGGCGTTGGTCATTGCTAATGAACAGAATTAATAAAATGCCTTTTTTTATTCATTTTTCAGTCATAATTATGGATGGCAATGAATCTAATAATTATTGATAATTTCAGTGATCCTTTCTTTAAGCTAATTTACGAAAAATTCACTCCTATTTTCACAAAATAATCGTTTATTTCTTTATTCGTCTTGGCTAAAGTAGCTATCGAATCGGTGGTTTATTAATTATTTAGAATTATGTAAAGATTCGTTCAGACATATAATCCGTATTTATTTCTGTTTATTTCAAGACCAAACTTACGAAGTTTAAGTTTAAGAAGTGTCTATGTTCCATTAAGATTTCCAATCCAGATCATAGTTTTACTATCTTACCCATTTTCTTTCAAGACTTCATGTCCAATCACAATAGTCCAGCTGGGTAATTGTAAACTTAACTCACCATTTTATGTAATACGTCGGTTATATATTCATATAAGTAGACATTACCGGTGTATTGTTCTGTGCATCGCACATTAAAAAATAGTGTCGAGAGTATAGTTAACTCCAGCCTCCTCCAGTCTTGTTTTATATTTTTCAATGCATAATTCATGAGGCACAAAAAGTAAATTCACAAAACCGCACACGAATTTATATGCTGAGAATACGTAGTTTTTGTATGTGGCGGAACATTAGGTGGCACATGTATATGTAAATCCGACCAATAGTACCGCCTGGCGGGCTGACAGATCACTTAGGAACAATTACTCATAAACAATTTGAAGTAATTACACAGTTTAAAATCGATCAAGACGGGACGGTCGAGTAAAAACCCCCCCACTCGCTCCGCGGCCATCAAAGATAAAAGCTCTAGTCAATTTTCCCATCTCCCAGTAATTTTCAATAATGATTCTGGCCGTTTCCATCCTTGTCTAGCTCACGTGTGCTCTATTTCTCGTCCCACTCTGCGTTTAGTGTAATCGCTTAGAATTATACTATAATCAGCACTGTTAGCGCTTATACTACTGATCCAAAATTAAGTAAAAACGGATGATAATAAGATATTAAACTGAGATATTGTAATAACGGATATGCCCGGGGTTTATCATCGGGTAATTTTGGAAAATAAAAGCAGCGAAAATTAGTGTTTGTACTCGGTAAACGGTGACGGTGTTATTATGTTTGAAAAGTAATTTTCTTCTGTCCTCGGACGTGGTTCTCAGTTGAGGCCCACCGAGTGAACGCTGAGGATCTCCTGGAGCGGCAGCGTACTTGCTGCGTACTCTACGTCACGATGCGTAGTGCGTGTGCGTAGTGTCGCGTCGCGTAGCGTCCTGTCGTCTGTCGCCCGCGTCACGTGTCTCTCGCATACCACAGTCCGTGTGATAAGTCACCGTCGCTCGTATCTTGTGATAAGTGTTATTGAAGTGAGTCTTTACACGTTTTGAAAGGTGATTTAAAACAATTATATCGTTTACTTGGTGACCTTCAGGTTTTAATCAGTAAGTTGACTTTGGGGAAATCCAAGCACTTTGTACAACCGTTCTATAGTGATTTCCTTTAAGTTCAGTTTTCTTTCACTAGTAGTTCAAAGTTTCAAGTCATAGAGGATGAATCGTAAGAGAACGGAATTTTCTCAGAGAGCCTTATCAGAAAAGGTCTTTAAAAGTCCTCCATCTTGCCCTTCTTACCTCATAATTTCGATGCTGAGCCATGAATTCAGAGGCCCTGTCGGGCTTGTTTTCTCACGTCTGCGACTTGCAAGATACCCCCTCATGCCCCCTCCAGTCCTGCACTAGAGGATCAGTTACCTCCATGCGCCCGATCTAACACTACAGCTCCAGCGGCTCCAGCGGCTCCAGTACTGGACTAGGGGAACTCCCTGTTTCCCACGCAATGTGGGCGCGTTGTACCAGCATCCGTTGACCTTCAACTAGACAGACCTTTAACCCAAGATCATCTTTCAATACGAAACAACATCTTTAACATATAAACAGTACTATAAACAACCCTCCAACGTTTAATTTACTAAATTTATTTCGTGATTCTCTTTTACTTTTTATGTATAAAAAATAAATTCACCTTCGATTACGTTCCCAGAATCCATTACTTTAAAAGGAATAAAGTAGGAAACTGTTCGTGCTGTTGAACAGTCAAAGCATTTGTTTGATTTTACTATTTAGATTTTAAACATGTGGCGTTCTTTTTTCACTCTTTTCTTAACACTCAATAGTCAGGTGGATATGTAATGGTAATTACACCAGGATTAAATATGTATTTTGTCTTCAAATAAGAGTTTATAGAAAATTAGGCTGGGATGAACGTCGGCATGGGCGCAGACCGCTTCAGAAACATAAAGGCAACATCATTGGCAACGATAACGGGCATCAGGCTGTACTCAAGAAAACTGGACAAAGACGAAGGTTTGCATCAATATAAGTACGTTTTAGTTTGTTCGTACTCTACTTGATCAACATGCTAACTTTTGTTTACACTTTATTTCCTATCATTTAAATGGCATTTATTTATTGAGGTCTGCGATAAGTATACTGTTTGCCGCAGACATTGCGATAGTAATTTTATTACCAATGTATTTTTGTTCCAAATTGATAATATTTTCTGTATATTTATTAACATTATATAAATTCAATAATTTACATAAAGCGACAAAATTAATTTTTGGTTTAGAATTTTATTCTCTTATTTTCTTAACAGTGACATAAATTTATTTTTAATACTGAAACTATATCGTTGTGTTTTGTACATCGGGAAATATGGATTCTCTTTAGGTGTACAATGATCTTCCAAAAGTAAAATGTACTTTCATTTATAAATAATGCTGTACAACATTAGCAAAAGCTTTTTTACATAATCGTCATTCACATAATTGATTAACTAATACAAGATTGACCGACTTATGCTTAGAAAGCTCTATATAGAATATATGCAAAATCTTTCCGTAGATTTAGAAATATACTTTACAAAATTATTCCACATCATAATATGTGAATGTGATACCAGGTTGACACCGACATATGTTCGGAAAATAAGAATGTTTTAGTACAAAAATTATAAACCTACTGATTTTAAAATCTTACTAAGTGATAAGGCTGTTGTGGGAGAAAGAATTACGCCATTTAAAGCCAAGTTGTTTTTAGGTTTAATTTTTGTAAAACTAACGTTCAATTGAACGATAAATAACTTTGATGTTACCAGAATGATATTTTTTTTAAAGTGGCTAAATCATCATAAATTTGACTTCTTTTAAATATTCACAAATTAAAACCTCTCTATCTGAAGATTAGCTAGCCAATGTAGTACAAGTTATTTACGAACTGAAATGTTTTAAAATATTTTATAAATTCAATTTAACTTGAGATATCAATCCAGAAAATAAATTAATATTTGCTATCAAATATTTATCTACATATTATCTCAAGTGGAACTAGTATTTACATGATTTATTGTATTTATAGATAATACACACATCACAACGTCGAATAGTCTATACGCACGATAATGCAAACTTAGTGGTGGTATATCATAGAATTTATTGAATTAGTTTTATCAGAAAAGGGCATTTTCTTACATCACTCACAACGAAACGCAGCTGCAAATTATTATATATAAATAAATAAACTCAAGCTAGACAGATCTAGATAGAGCAATGCAGATCAATATGCGGAAAGAAAGAACATAGACCCAAGGATGGAACCTTGAGTTGTACCTGTTCTAACAAACAAAGATTCAGGAAAATTTCCATTTTCTAGACTTGTACTCACTAGAATCGAAAACTTTTATAAAAATTCAATAAAAAACTAGGTTAACATAGAATACAAAATTTCCATGTGTATTTAAAAGATTAAGATAAACATATATTGTGGAAAAAGTAATCTATGGTTTTGATTGGTATAAAAGCCAAATTGTTGCGACATTGTTGGAAACCAAACTTATACAAAACAATATATCGGCGTATAAAAACGTGAAGAAGATTGTCATATAGAATTCTGTACATACAAAAATACGTCTTTATTGATATAATTTAAGTATTCAACAACAATGTTTAATTAAAATATGTCTACCCCATGACAGAGTTCAGATTTCATCTATTAATTGATAGGCATGAGATTCATGTCATAAAGAAAATTAAGTGTTTATGAGATTTGTTCGGATTAGAATAAACATTCTTATGTCGTTTTAACAATTACGAGAGGTTTTCATTTGTTATTATTTTATGTTCTATGGCTATCTGAAGAGTTTTATTGTAGTGCAGAAGCATAAGTTTACTTTTTTAGTAGTCATAGTACAATGGCACATATTGAGTTTGTGTTTAGAAACAATAATTAAAACGTATTAGCTAGAAATCACTCCCTAAAGCTATGGCAAAGTGTAGTATTCATAAGTAGCTTTTTTATGTTTTCAAATAAAAATAATTAAATCGCTTAGTTATATATTTATTTAGGAAAACTAAGGCCTTTAATAAAATTACAAATAATTGCAACTGAAAGATTTACAAAAATACATAAATGATGTCTCAAATCAATGTAAATGCACCACACAAAAAAGTTTTTCCAACTTCACGCTGCTTTTATCTTTTCAAATTAACTTTTTAGCTGGACCAAAAAAATTTACGAAGACGAAATATCTGTTTGCTAATGATGTGAGACCGCAACAATTCTGTTCCATAAAATATCAAATTTTATATCGGTAAGTATTAGGTATTGCTAATATCTGGGTTGAAAAATATTTTTATTTTTTAATTTTAAATGTTTTTTGGATCATCCATGTAATGTTACTAATCGTCTAAAATTACCAAAATCAATGACGGTCAAATGTTGACAGGATAAACTGGTCGGTGCCGCGTTGGGCTGTTATTTTTAGTACCATTGTTATATTTAAATTACTTTTTGAAACAGTCTTTTAACGTTCTAAAAAAGAATGAGAAAGATAAAGTGTGCAGAAGGAAATGGAGAATACTGATAAAAGTGTAACTTGCAGACATATTGTTATTTTAACAAAAATCTAAATATAACACAGAGTTTCCTCTTGTTCTAAACGTCCGTCAGTGCATAAAATAACATTATTTTTACTATTTAAATTTATCAAATACATATAACCGATGTGAAAGTCAACAACATACCGCCAAAATATCACCAAGGAAACTATTCCAAAACTATCGCCTAAATCACCACACCATTGACTTATCTAAATGTGATTAGTTAATCATTGAGAATAATAGACTCCATTGAAAAGAAAGTCACAGTTGCGAGATGTTTAGCCGTCATATAAAATAAAAATCAACGTCATTAAAAATCTAAAATAACATCAACATAACTCATGATAATGTAACATAAGTTCTTCTGCCAGGAGAAATCTCAGAAAATCCAATGCTGTCCACAACGCAAAATGCAGTTACATGAACTAATGTTATATAGAGATTTTCTGAGTAACCATGAACTTGTAGTATTCGTTGAGAAGGGAGAAATTAAGCCCTTTTTGAGCCTTATTCTTCCCGTTCTTTTGAGCCACTGGCCTGTACTGAGGATCTAACTAACAGAATGAGTATCCGTACAGTACAGGTCGATTGTACTGATAAAAGGTACAATGGTCAGAGACAGGATTTGAACCTGCGTTATCTCGACGCATTTACACCTCTCGGCCACCGGCTCTTCCTACATTTTAAGATGTAATTGAATTTTCGTGTTGGAAGTTCAAATGTTAAAAGCCAGTTAGTGGTCAATTAACATTCAACAATAATACACCGCAATGAAATCGCTTACACATGCTAGAAAATAAAAATACTGTTTGCATAAAATTTGCTAAACAAAGTATTAAACAATTTTCCTCTGTATTAAATATTACACGTTAATTTTGCATATATTACAATAAAATAGCACTATAGAAATCGATTACTGGTACAGAACTGGACAGTTCATCTTACGGTAGGACTGTGACTCTAAGTACTTTACCCTGTCATAATGAACATAATTTGATTCTTTGAAGAGAGTTGTCAACCACTTTTATACCAACATTCAACGCATGCTATAAATCTTCAATTATGACCAAAACTATTTCGTTGATTTTCGTACTATTAACTTCAGGAATAGCAGTAGTTTTATTCTGAATAGGTGAATTGATAACTATTTTGGATTCAATATTGGTTCTGGGAATTTTCATAGTGTGGATCTTACATTAAATGATAAATTTTATACTCGTAGTTTTGACGCAAGCTTGGAAAAGGGCTGTATTGCTTGAGACGTTTTCCTTATTTCCTGATTGAAGAATTCGATGACGGTTTACTTTGATATCATCATATTCTCAGTTATTGGTTCGTGTTCTGAACTGATGTGGCCGATGATTCACGGGAAAGAATCTTTGTCCTACACAAGCTTACATTAAGAGTTCGCACGTAGATTATTACTCCTTGTGTTTTACACATGATTCAAAGTAGGAAACGTTGGCAATTTTGTAACCAGGCCCAAACAAAAATGGCTCATGATAAACTTTTGATTTTCTAACAGTATGTATATAACATAGCTTTAAGTATGGACACGTGTTTTAATGATCAAATGACCTATGGCCAAACACATTTTTGTAATGAAATATAATAAAAAAATTTACATGAACAGTTTTTTGCAAGAAAATAATTTGTAATTAAAAACATGCCATTTCCTCACACTTTACATTTAGAAAACTTTAAAACACTAAAGCCTAATTATAGGATATCCCTCAATTTCACTTCAAATACTTACCACCTTCTCATAGAATTATCAAAAACGAATTTTTCTATTGTTCCTGCATTAAGTTGTACTTGAGCTTCTCGAACAATAGTTTTAAACACACCTTAATTACTGATATTGTACATGCTATACATTTATTTATTTTAAAGTTTTTGTTAACGAATAATGGTCATAAATCCTTCTACCTCATATTGCAAAGTCTCAAGCGGCAATAAATACAAAAGCAATATACACGTGCGATGTTATCAAGTTTGTGCTAAGGTAAAGAAGAAGTCCCAGACCGTTGTAAACCAATTTCCAACCTCCATTGCACGAATGACTAATCCTCTAACCAAATTCATCAGGCGGATAAATTATAGCTTGTGTGCTATCGTTAGTTCAATGAGCTGTTTATAGATATACTGTTGCATTTGTCCACTTGCCGCTTCCCTACATTCTGTCAGTAACAAGAAAACACCGCTAGGAGCGCTAGCACACAATTCTTTCAGCTAATACCCGCTAGATAGCAGTTCTATCGACAGTCTATTTTCGTCTTAAAATCTAGTGAGCGTACTTTATAGTTCGTAACATTAATCGGTGACAATTCTAAACTTGGCTTTACTTTGTCATTTAGAATAACGGAGAACTGTACTAATTCATAATATGTCTAACTAATCCATGATATAATTATATGTAATATGGTGGATAATATATAACAATAAGAAATATAACAGGGTTCCAAATAAAAATTGCGGGCTAAAATGAAATTACAGCATGAGTAAAATTTAATGAAAAATGACTGTAGATAACCCAAATTAATTTTTAAAATAGAATACAATGTAGCAATAGAAATGTTTCAACAAAGTGCATCACATCCTCTAAGTTATTGAAATTATTTTATTGTACACTTTAAAAACTTCGACAGTAACTTAGACCATGTGGTAATACACATAATGTAAAACCTCTTTCGAACCTAGTAACTGTTATTAATTGTGGTTTATTTTAACAGTCATCCAATGACAGCCTTAAGGGCAATCTTCAAACGCTTTTCTTTGGATAGAATGTTAAAGGGAGGCGCCACAAAATATCGGTTATCTTTAGATTTTGCCAAACACTTTTCAAGTTCAAAAACGTTAGATTTTCTCTTACTAGTAATAATGTAAACTTATAAATGCTCAATCTTAAACACTCGTTATAAGTGATATATGGCACTGAATAATAATTACAATTGTTTTTAAGTGAACTCAAGCGTTCAAAGCATTTTCAATAATACATTGGTGATAGTATTTCAATCATACTAATTAATTAACAAATATACTACACAATATGTTCAATCACTAATTGAAGATCACACCGACCAATACTAATAACCGTTTATTTTGTGAGGCCTTTCGATAGCAAGGCTATCTTTTCAGACACATCACAAAAGCAATAAAATACACAATGGTCACTGTTTATTTATCATCTGAGTACTGTTCCACTTGATTTATAGGACCAAAAGTGTAGCTACAATAAAATTCAGAGTAAAGTCTAGTCGGTTAGTTAACTGAAACAAAACTTAGAGCCTGGGCTGTGCCGTATTTGCTGTTAGAAGCATTAAAGGTGGAATGTACAATTAGGTTTATACAACGAATATGTATGTTATTACAGATTAAACAAGTTTGCGTTTTTGTTAATTCAAATTTAACTACCATTTTGAACTCCGGATTATTTTATATGTACAATTAATAGATCAAGGTTTTGGAATTAAGAACACATTTCAAAATGGATGAGGAGTCGTGCAGACCAGCATTCAAAAATCTGAAACTCTACATTCTAGAGACGTCTCTGTTTTTCAGATCAAAATGCGATCACATTAGAGGTAATGACATACACTTATGAGACTAGAGGCAGGGACCAATAACGAACTGGGAGACACAGGACGGTAATACAAGAGCGTTTGCCTTCTCAGGCAGGAGCCCAGTTTGTCAACAAACTGCCAAATTTGATTAAAAGTTCCGCAATGCCTAAAACATTTAAAACTCGACTGAAAACCGCATTGATCTCAAAAGCTTTTTTACGTACAGACGAGTTCATGGCACGTGTTTGGGGTTCACACGATTGGCTGACTGACGCTGATGCGAGAGCGGGAAATTCGAATGAATGAGCAGCAGGATGGATGGAACACATTGCATGTATGAAAAGAACCTAGATGTCATTTATGAACCCAAAATTTTAGCCTAATTTATTTTTTGACAGTTTGCTACAACATGTACATGTTCAAGTACAATAAATTATTATTACACAATGTACTACTATATCACACGCATACTAATAACTACTATTAGTGCGATAAATACACGCAGTAACAAACTATTGAAACACTAGGCATTTTTCAAAAACCACGTATTGTCAAGAAACGTGCTTTGTGCACGAATAACGTAATTTCACGACCATTTGAGTTAATGTTAAAAAGTTTCTTTGGTTTTTAACGCTATACCGAATGGACAAAACACGTGGGATTGTAAATCTCTGGAGCCGCAGTAATAAATACTCTAGATTGAATAGGCTTCATTTAAGTTTGATTGTGGCAAATAAAACCTACACGCACTACTTCCAGCCCTAAGTAAGAATATGACTGCCACGTTGCTGCCGAAGTAGAGTAGTAAAGAATCAAAATTATATCTGAGGGTGGGCTTAGTGCCTCCGATGTTCTTTGGAATTTTGCCTACGAAACTTAAACACTGTAAAATTTACTTCCCTTTTAAACGCTAACGTCGACTCACACGACAAGGGCCATCATTCTGAACTCGACATTGTAGCTGTAGTTGTAAAAATAGGAGTGAATAAATTTGAAGTATCAACCTCGTATAAAAGGAAGACGTAAATCAAAATCGCGACGGTATTAGCCATTTAACGAGAAAACTTATCACGACAACGTGGTCTCGTCAAAAGGACATCACCGCAACTTAAATCCATTGCAATCTGCCAAATAAAACACCATCACAGATACTTTACTTCACTATTTACAAATTAATTTTACAATACATTTAAAATAGACGTCTCGCATGGAAGAATTAAAACACGAAAAAAGTAAATTTTACTTACGGACAAGGCGCGCGTGTTCCAGCACGGTAACCGGTTGGTCGTTATAAGTTCAAGAGAGAAAAGATTACTACGCGTGCCAATTAGGTTATTATTCCGGCAAGAATTTAGTTCTGAGAACATGGGGGGAAATGAATACAAACCAGTAACGGGTAACAGGATTGCGGAATATATATTCGCATACATAATATAACTAAATAACGGTACAACGCTTCAAATTAATCTTTTTTGGTAAATTAAATTGTAATAGTTTCGGTACCTATTTTGGATTTTGCGAATTCCACGATCTACCTTATCTACGACTGAACCGGAAGTGATAGTGTCATCTCCGAACGCGCGCTGAAGCATCACACTCTGTACTTGTGTCATGAGTTTCACGTCTGCGAGTAAAAGCAGACGGAGAGAGAGAGAGGAGAGTCCAGGGCCGCGGTCTCGCTCGCAGGTCGCCCAGGAACAGGATCAGTCCGGGGGGAGGAGCCACCCGGCGCCGGGCGCCACCGTACCCTCCGGCTACACCAGAAGAAGCTCCCCGCGTCTCTAATAATAATTATTATTGTTATAATTAACCTATACGACTGTTGAAGCTCTCTGCGAGTCGAAGACGGGCCAGTGGCGGGCTAATGTGTGGCCTATCCCGGGGCCCACTCGCGGAAGTCGGCTGTCCTCTCATGACTCCAACACCACGTCGTCCGCTGTCAGCGATGTCGATCACTGGACTGTCACCGATTCGGAGGCTATCATTCGGTTTTAACTATCCACGAATCCGAAACTATCAAATTGTAGGTCGATAACAAATATGTCGCTGACAACGTGTCGTATTGTTAGAGTAACGACGTTTAAAGATGCTTTTATATTCTTCATGAAACTGTTCTCCTTTACTTGTAAGACACCTTTACTACATTCTTAGAGTTAAGGTGAACACGGTGTAAAGTAAACATAATTTGATCTTCTATTAAAAAAATGAGTTTTATACAGTTTTCAAAGCTAACAAAAAACTTAAATTAATGATAAATTTGCACTCCAACTTATGCATTATACAGTGATATACATATTGCAATATACTTACCACAACGAACACATACACAAACGCGTGCTTATTAACAATTATACTTAAAATGTACTTAACATGGATTTAAAGATGCTGTTATGTTCTTCATGAATCTGTTTTCTCCATTAATCGTAAGACACCTTTAAAAAAATGTGTTGCTATATTCTTAGATTTCAGGTGTACATGGTGTAAAGTTAACATAATTTGATCTTCTATTAAGAGATATGATTCATACAATAATTTTTAGAGCTAATAAAAAACTTGAATTAATGATAAATTTGCACTCCAACTTATACATTATACAAGGCAATATATTTACCATAATGAATACATACACACACGCGTGCATATTGAATATCAACAATTATACTTTAAATGTAATATTTTAAATTGGAATAAAGTATAATAATAACATAATATAATAATATACAACATAATATGAATGGTAAATCCAGCGTATTGCAGTCTCACAGCACAATTTTTAATGTTGAATGTCCAGGTACAGGATATATACGTGGTTTTAAAATCATGCGGTTTGATTATGAACCACAAAAATCTAAGGTTTGTGAAATAATTGTTCCTGTTGATTATTGTTGACTGTGCAGTGGCGTGTTAATTTTGTAGGTTAATTAATAAGTAAGGGAATGGATCTCCAATATATCAATATATCCAGTTTGTCTTGTAAAACTGAAATTGCTGAATACATGTTTAAAAATGTATTGTGATTATGAACCATCTAGGAATTTGTTCTTTGAGTTAAATCCTTAGATCATGTTTGCGTTTCTTTTATTGTTCTCTTTAGTTTTTCTTTACTTGCACATTCAAAATTCACAAGCAGCTTAAGGTACGCCTCGTATGCAACACGAATGCTCAATATAAACCAAACATAGGTCGCTACATGGAATGTTGTCTGTTTTCAAAAGTTTTCAAGTGCTCGAATAGTTAAAGAGTGGAAAAACATTTGAAATAGAAGACTATCCAAGTAAATAACAGAAAGACTGTACATAAGGAAGATTAATAAGTGCAGTACCCTTTAGCTGAATGTGCACATAGCTATATTGATTTTTAATAACTCAGTTCCGTTTCACAATTGATTTTGACGAACGAGGTACCAAACGGGCTATATTTTTATGCACACGTGTTGCTAATACTGTGTATACTGCCTGTTTTAAACATCTGTTAAAAAACAATTCCGCAACTTTCCAAACAGAGGAAATATTTAAATGAGCTGATTTAGAATTTAAGAGTATAAATAACTTTGCAAGGTTCTAACGTCGCATCCCCGCGCCGTAACTGAAATTAGTTTTAGCGCGTCTTTTTGTGGAAGAAACAGACACAAGAGTAATACGAATAATTACAAAATGGCGGCGAACGTTCATCATGATGAAATAATTATTTTCTCCTAGCCTATATCATCATTGGCTACATAAATGAAATCAAAAGCTATGGAAAATGTGAAACACGTATTGTACACATACATAAAGTGGTGCTTTATTTTCAAATCATACACCTACCGACATTTGGCATCTTTTTAATATCCTGATAAGTGGGCGACTCTCACATTGGTTCAGCTATAAATATTAAGGTTGGTACAACTGGGAAAACCTTTTAATCGGAACGAAAGTATATAAAAATCAAAGTAAATTTTCAATACGTCTAAAAACGTTCCCTTCGATTAGGGAATGTAATTTCTTGTTTTTAAGTTAATTTATTAATTTTTTGTAGAATAATTGCTATTACTTTGTGGGTTGCACTTGTATATAATTTAGGGTTTAAAGAGTAGCAAACAAAATAAAAGTTGTAAAACATAACGAAATGACAATAAGAGTCTCACTCTCAGTGTATATAACACTCTCAGTGTATATAACACTCTCAGTGTATATAACACTCTCAGTGTATATAACACTCTCAGTGTATATAACACTCTCAGTGTATATAACACTCTCAGTGTATATAACACTCTCAGTGTATATACGGTGGATTGTGATTTAAATTTTGGATGTTTTTATTTCATGTACTTGATTCCATGTAATCTATGATATATTTAGTAACTAGCCGAATAGGTTGTTAAATAGGCGTAGAAGCTGTATTGTGTATAAATAATATCCGTGGTAAATTTTACATAGCTGTTTGCATCAATTGTATTGTATCATCAATACGGTGTATATAAAGTTTGTTATCACATTTTAGTGGTTTCATAACGTAAAAATGCCCACAATAAGTTGAGCAGTTCCAAATTTCTTCATACATTTTTTATTGGAGATTGAATTTCGACAAAAGCTTCTGTTCAATAAATAAGACAATTCGCTTTTTGTATGCTAGCCATTTTCAGTAGCTCAACTGGCCATTCCAGGATACCCAACTAGACATATCTAAGTTAGCACAGTATTGGTTACACAGTAACTATTATTATTTATACTACCATAGTTACCGGTGATTAGATTTTCAAACTTTATTATTAAGAAGGATTTCATATGTAACCAAATATTTAATTTTAATTTTCAACAAACTGATTTTGAAACTATTGTAATAACATTGTCATAAAAAGCTGTTTTATGTAAGAAGTGGGAATTTACCACAAAAAAATAGTAGTTATATCTCTAAATTAAGAAATGAACCTGTATTTACTGTGCCCAAGCCTAATTTAACTTTTTTTCAAAAAGGTTACATCTTTTTAGGACCCAAAATTTTCAACGTTTTGCCAAGTGTAATAATAAATTGTAATAATTCTAAATAATTTTCAAAAAAATTAAAAACGTGGTTATTGTCTTTTGAAAGTGTTGATTTTCTAGTAAATATAAATAGTTGATAATTAATTTTAAGTTTATTGTTGGTTAAGTCTATATGGAAGATATAATAACTGGATATGGTTATAATTTATATTAATGGCATTTTATGTAATGAATTAGCTTTGGACTTTGAAAATTATATGATGTGTTTTTTATTCAAATTTGTTTTATTAAAGCTTAGTTTAAATGGGAAGATTTATCGTATTTGAATTTATTTGTTAATTTCATTTGCTTGAGTGTTGTTTTCTTTTGTTTTTCTAAGAAATTTGGAGCCTCTACACAGGCAGTTCCTTGCCTTTTGAGGTCCTATTTTGTTTTCTTGAATTTTGTTTATTGATGTACCTTAGCTGTATTAATAAAAAAAAGACATGTTCATATTTCTTTAACAAAAAGTTACATTGTTTTATTTTTATTTTCATGTCAATTGTGTCTACAACTAAGGAACAATGTTTGTGCTTAAGGTATAATTGATGTTTATATAATTTTATTATTGTACATATTTTCAAGAAAATAAATAATTTTTCTATTCTATTCTAAAAAAAATAAAAAAAATCCCTCCTCTAAATAGAAATAATCCACCTAAGGAGACAAAAATGTGCATTTCTTTAATTCAGAAGAATAAGCGTATCAAATACATTTAACCTATCTAAGTATCTCTCTGTAAGTAGTCTCTGATCTAAGTATCGGAATTAAACTTTAATTATTAATAAGCCGCTAATAGACATATTAGGAACTAAGTAAACCTGATATTTATAAATGAAAGAGAAACGTTGCAGTAACTATCGATAACATTACGACAGATCTGAAGGAATGCTTCTTACAAAATGAAGGATTGCCTGAAATGGGTGGGGGAAAACAACTGAGGAGTAAAATTATAAACACTAACCTGTTAAAAGTCTTAGCGGTTCTTTTAGTTCTAACTACTAATGCCCTTATTGTTTACCTCTATTCCTAGGAAACATCAATTCTACATTTCTCATCTAACAAGTCTTCTGCCTAACTTTGAGACGTCTATGTTATATTCACATTATATGTAGTTTCCTTATATTTATAAAGGCATTGTGTTTTTCTGATCCATAACTAATGTTTTGTAAGTGACACAAAATGAGTAATTGCATGGTCATGAATTCTATATCAGCTAAAAATATCTGCTTCCCGTATTGACAATCCACAGTTACGATTGCAATATTTTGAAACCAAAACAATAATAGACGATAAAACTGAACAGAAACGCTACAAAGCGTTGTTAGGAATCGTCAGACAGTAAAATATCTCGTTGACACATTGACCATTCACAACTATGACTGCAATATACAGGAACGAAAATTACAGTAGACGACAAAACTGAAAAGTAACGCAACATGCCGTCGTTGGGAGTCGTCAGGAAGGAAAAGATTCGAGGTTAAAACGCATAGAAACACTGATTTATGAGGTTTAACGCTGTTCGCCGTCTGTTGATAATGGTATGCCACGTTTTGGGGATCCAAGGTAGACAAGACAGCTCATATAATGGATTTATGTAATGGACGTGATAGCCAGGGGCTCCACATGGCTACCGTTGTCCGTATTCGGAGGGGGGAGGGGGCAGCGCTACTAACAGACTCGCAAACATGGGTCCTCACGTAACCTCAGATTACTTGCGGACTATCGGGCTTTAGTCTTGTTAACGCACTGACATGTCTTCGTGTAAAGTCCATTACTCAGGTCAGATGATGGGAAATGATTACGGATATTTTTCTGTGATTGTTGTGTTGTAAATAAAACTTAAAAACTGAATTGTAAATTCTATGCACCTTCAAATAGAGAGATATGTTAAACATACTTACGCCAGCGTTAGAAATATAACAGCTTTATGCAAAAGTGTTTACCTGGAATCTATTACTATTACAAAGGAAACCAGTCACAAAACCACTGCACGATCTAGACTATGCACCAAAAAACACCTGGACTATAAAGTGATACTGTAGCTCATCTTGCATTGTCCATTTATATGCATGTTTAACCACATTTTTCAGTGTTTGGCCCCTGAAGACGAGATCTGATATCAGTGCTCAAAACGTCTCCTTTATACATTGTTGTAAAACTTCATGGTGGGAAATGTCTGTAATCCTTTGGTACCCATTTATAACTTTTGAACTTATCATTGCTTCTCGCAAAAATATAACAGAGATGGCGGCACGTAGACATCCTTCTCCAATTCAGGATCTACATTAAAAAAACAAAGAACAAAAAACAAACAAACGGAAAAAACAAAAACAAAATACTTTATTGCATTTTGGAATATTTACACTTACGGATACCTGTGACGGTGTTTATTGCGGAACCTGGTCTATGAAACTGTTGAGATTAGCTCAGATCAGCCAAGGGCATTAGCTCAAGACAAACCAGTTACAGATAATATCATCGTTTTGGGTTTTTTAACGATCCAATATTTCATCCTAGAAGGTTAAAACCTTCTTACCAACCTCACAATACTCAGTACCCCTGTATTATTCGTACATAACTAATGGCGGGTGTTTGGCATTACATAAAAGGATTTTGGTACTTTTTTCTGCCCAATGAGACACAGACTGTTCCGCTATTTAACTGTGTGTTTTTTTTTTTCTTAGACATTTATAGTTCGTATACAATCATATTATTTATTATTTTTTTGGACAGCTTAAGATATAAAATATTGATTTACATAACGATATTTTCAGAAGATGCTCCGAACTATGTGTTCATTTAGTTGTACGCTACACAATCCCTCAGATCCAGGTATAAACATGTAGTGGGGCGAATCTTGAAGACGTCGTTTCCACATTATAGGCTAAACGTCCCAACCCTCAAAATGTGCATTTATTCATTTACAGGTTAAATTAAAAATGGCTTGAGTGCTTATTTGTTTACGAGTTAAAAGTTCGGAATTAACGAATGATCACATTTTAGTCTATGTAAACGTCTCCTTACTGAAAGTCACATAATGTTGCATGAATTATTTTAATATTAGGCAGAGTGACTTCAACCCCGAATATTGTCTGTTAGTCAACAAAATGTTACTGTTGTGTTTATTTCCAGTTCACCTTCCTCTTACGCACATCATCTGAAATCTGATGCTGTTCCAGACTTGACTCCTGAAATCTGGAGTCATGATCGTCTGAAGGGATAAAAAAAAGTCGGCGGCGAATAACGAAGCTCAAGAACCGTGTTACTAACTGCTCCTGGCAATATCTATGTATACACAGAAAACGGAAAAGTCCACATCTACAAAACAATGCTCCAATTTCCGTTTAGGTTGGGAGATAAAGAAATCAATTCAATTTTTTCCACCGAATCAATTGTTTTCTAATCGTGGCACAATTGCTTTAAAAGTATTTCCAAATCATTGCCGAATACTTGCAAGCACATCACAGAAACATTCAGAGACGAAAGGAAAATGGCACAGTGTAGCGGGTACGGCGGTTATTGCAAGATAACCAGATCAAGCAACGTCGATCGTGGCTGCTGCTTGGATGGTTGGCCACTGAGCGATCCTGTCCTTGCAAGCAGCTCGCCTGCCCGGCCATTGATGGTGGTTCAGAAGTCACCTTTAAGCCTTTAAGCCGTTGGTCCTTTAAGACATCTTTACTTTACTTTAAACATACTTAGGAAACGTGCGCTATTCGCTACTGTTTACGTGGAGGACCGTAGGGCTCTCCGTAGATATAGTAGCGAAGAGTGAGGTGGAAAAATATGTATCCCCTGAGGATTTGCGCATTAAGGCGTTGACCGTTAAACTCAGTACCCACACACATTTAATCTCGCAAGTCCAAAAAGTACAAGTTCAAGTTAAATTATAAACTGCTCTTCATGTACTGCCATTAACTGCTGCATAAGATTATCCACAACGATCCTTTGTAACTTATTGCAAACGTCACATGGTGTTAGAGATGTCGGTCTATTTATTCTTGCCGTCCTGAGGGCCGAGGATCACACAGAGTAATGGTCCAGCAGCCTAAGCCAACTTGCATTTGCCAATACGCGCACCCTTCCTAGTTATTCCTAGAATAGCTTGATGAATGTCTTAAGACGTAAATCGATTATCGGCCGCATTGGTTTTGGTGGGGGTCGAAATGGGAGGGTATCGAAAGAACGAAAAACATCAAACGATAAATATCACCGTAACAAACGAGAAGAAATTGAAAGTTGTCGTCTTCAACCGAATATTCGATCTTTACATGGTTATCTGACTCTGATTTAAGTTTTATTTACGTGTCTAGCAGTTTATTTTAAGCGCGTCGTGCTTGAGAAATATGATATAAAATACAGTCTTTTTTATATCTTTAACCCTTTTGCCGTTCTCCCGTGTGTAACTCCTACCAAACGAAGAGAGGCGATATATTTTTCCCAAGGGAAGCTTCTTTAAAGATTTCACGAGAAACTGGGTCGTATATTATTTCAGCAATGGGGTAAACCACCTCTGGTTTGGGGCCTGAATAGTTGCGGGCAGTTAATCCTAAGCCAACTAGTACTGTATTCAAGAATTCTTGATTTCAAGAATTTAGATTTGAACTTACACTGTCGTAAAAATGTTAAAACTTTTCACCATTATTTTATATATTGTTATTGTTTTAGTGTCTTTGTGTTAATGTTAAGACACTAAATGCGGACAGACGCCCTAGTGCGCATTGTACTGCGTCCACTCGTCAATATAGCACAGTATATAGCTGCAGAGAAGGTGTATATTAATTAGTTAATATGTATATTTAAGTATCATAAGATATATGGTAATGTAAAAAGTCTGTAATCGCAGACAGGCAGTCTGCCCTTAAGTTTTAATAACTAACCGTATTCAATTTCTCCATTAATTAATGTAACTTAAGGAAAGCCACACATTTGATTGTGTGCTCGACAATTGCCGTACACAACACCAACAACCAAATATTGTGTTGTTTGTATATAATATATTTCAAATTGCGATTTTATATTTAACATCTTACATAGCGCTTTACAATTTAACTTTAAACAATATTTTTTTACGGTGTTACTAAAATATTTAAATTTATATATTCGTAACGTAGCCAAAAGTTTTCATTACCAACACAAAACTTTATGAATTCTGTAGTTCATCAAAATGAACTAGTTACCGAAGTAAACGGACTCGAAAACAGGGTAAAAGTTACAAATTTTCTCTTTAATTATAAAAAATTCAGGTTTTGTATACATGTTCAGGTAGTGGTAAATTACGTTTTTCGAATCAAAACATTTTTCACCGTTTGTGGAATTAAATTCTATACGGTGTTTTTCATTTGTGTTTAAAACATGATACGTCTGTAAATGATCATGTTCGTTATAATACAACCAAAGCGCATTTTGTAATGTGACTTATTTTTACGTGACTTCTGTCCGGTATGAGACTTCCTAAGTTACAATACGGTTAAACACTACACTACAGTATTACAGGAATTAAATTCGCAACAGATATCTGCACTTAGGTAGTATACACTCCCTCTCTGTACATAACACACTGTACATAGATCCACCTATCAACAGTTTTGGATATTCATTTAAATTTTATAGATATATCATGGCCCTGAAAATTCACCACTACAGGTTTTGTAAAATTATCTGCTGAAAACAATCCTATTGGTTCTAATTACTTAAGTACACAATATACAATGTATCTGCATAGATACAAAATCTGTTAAAATGTGTAGGTTTGCATGGGGAGAGTTATAATTTAATTGAGAGAGCCCAAAAATATTTTACATATATTTTATATATTAAGTTATTTCACATTTGATTTAGGCATCAAAAACTAATCAAATATAATGTCATATGGTTTTTTGACGTTTATATCTTTGACTTGGTATGTTACTATAGTTCATTTTTTATATGTATACGTTCAGTTTTAGATTTATTTCAAGGTAACAACATACCTATCACCATGAAATCAAAAACAGGATGAATGTCTAAGAACCCTTGTCTTAAAGATAAACAGGAATCGGATTATAACCTTTTAGACTCCTGGAAATAATTACGTGTGTTTATATTTTTAGGAGATCAAGTTTGTTTTACAATAGAGGACTCGGTGCGTTTAAATTGAATAATGCTTAGAAAATTTTCAATCCTTAACCGAGTTAAAGGTTAAAAATTCAAACAGTGACATCACTTAAAATTGTGTTTATTTGATATTTGGATTTAGTTTTCTTTTACCTGATGAAACAAAAAAAAAAAAAAAAAAATAAATATGAAAGTCAATCTTAAAATTAGACTCTTAAATAATATACGCATTACCTGTTAATATAACCGTATCGTAATAAGTGCTTAATGCACTCTCTGTAATGCATTTTGTCTGGTTTATCAAATATAATTGAATATACAAATTTTATATCAGGTTATGAGTCACATGTAAAAGTAAAACTGCAATATGTCAAGCATTTCTGCTACGTATCTGTGATTTGTGTAAGATAAAGCAACACAAAAGGAAACAAAAGTAAAAAGACTTAACTTGTTCTGTAACAGTTCATAAAGATAAAAAACTTGGTGTATGGTACTGATATCTTTTACAATAAATATTAGATAAATATGTTATCCGTACGTATAGCAAGAATTTATTTTCCACTTCAAGATTACAAGTAAAGTTGTATATGACTTAGATTCGTTTCCAATCATTAACGAACCATAAACTTTGTAAACCAAGTTGCTGTGTAATCCTGTCAACGGCAACAGGAGGAAATGTGAAAGGCACGGCGGCGGTCTTGATGGTTGACTTTCACGGCGGTTTGACCTAGGGCGACCGGGGTTCCAAGGTTTTCAACAACGACCACCACCACAGCCATCACGATAGCAACAAAATTCACCTCTTTAACAACTGGCACTTTGATAACGATGACTATCATACATACAGAAACAACTACCATACCTATGATGACACCCCTCTACATCACGATATCAAAACTGGCACTTCGATAACGATGACTATAATCCCCACAACAACAACTGTCATCACGATAGGAACAACTGTCACCGCGATATGTGTTCCTATGATTTGTTATTGTTGGAACATTATTATTATCATCAAATTATTTATTACTATCATACTCTTGTTAGTGTTATTATCACTTATGCTATATTGTTAAATTATTATGATTGTTAGTCACTTATTGTTATTCTTGTTAATTAAAGAAGCACACTAGTAGAATAGGTTATATATCTGGTTCTATGCAAAATTGGTGACAGACACCGTTGGGAGAATAAACAAATAAATACCCACAGCAACAACTGTCACCACGATATCAACAACTGGCACTTCGATAACAAGGACAATTACAATATCCACATCAACAACTGTCGTCACGATATCAACAACTGGCACTTCGATAACAAGGACAATTACAATATCCACATCAACAACTGTCGTCACGATATCAACAACTGGCACTTCGATAACAATGACAATTACAATATCCACATCAACAACTGTCACCGCGATATCAACAACTGGCACTTCGATAACAATGACAATTACAATATTCACAGCAACAACTGTCACCGCGATATCAACAACTGGCACTTCGATGACAATGACAATTACAATATCCACATCAACAACTGTCGTCACGATATCAACAACTGGCACTTCGATAACAATGACAATTACAATATCCACATCAACAACTGTCGTCACGATATCAACAACTGGCACTTCGATAACAATGACAATTACAATATCCACATCAACAACTGTCGTCACGATATCAACAACTGGCACTTCGATAACAATGACAATTACAATATCCACATCAACAACTGTCACCGCGATATCAACAACTGGCACTTCGATAACAAGGATAATTACAATATCCACATCAACAACTGTCACCGCGATATCAACAACTGGCACTTCGATAACAAGGATAATTACAATATCCACATCAACAACTGTCACCGCGATATCAACAACTGGCACTTCGATAACAATGACAATTACAATATCCACATCAACAACTGTCGTCACGATATCAACAACTGGCACTTCGATAACAATGACAATTACAATATCCACATCAACAACTGTCGTCACGATATCAACAACTGGCACTTCGATAACAATGACAATTACAATATCCACATCAACAACTGTCACCGCGATATCAACAACTGGCACTTCGATAACAAGGATAATTACAATATCCACATCAACAACTGTCACCGCGATATCAACAACTGGCACTTCGATAACAAGGATAATTACAATATCCACATCAACAACTGTCGTCACGATATAGACAACTGTCACATGGCTTGTAACCTCTGCCCCCTCTGACAACTCTACCATTTCAATAGGATTGACAAGTACCACAATAACAAAACTTTCTTACGATGCAATAATTGTTACTTCCATAATTATAACAAATCTACCGCGATATCAATAGCAACAACGGCCACATCGATGTTAACAAACACCACCGGAATATCAACAAGGTAGTCATCTTATAACATCGAATATATGATAGAAACAACACTCATCGAGAGTCATGGCATTAGGTATGATTTAATCTACACTGACAACTTCCACTGTGATATTATCAACTATAACCAAGATAGGAAAATCAATCTAACTAACGGTGCTGTTTATTCAAATGCCCATTAAACGCCTTGTAGTGTATAATTTCGATGTTATATAAACCAGAAATGGTACTGGTAATCGACTTACTGAGAGGAGTTATATTAGATGGCATATCACATCAATATTGCTCTAGTAATTAGTCAACTCACTGTCACTATTTAATCTTCAATATTAAGTTAAAAACAGGCCAAATGTTTGCAAATGAATAATTCAAAACCTACATTAAAAATTTTCATCAGCAGATGCTACGGTGAGGGTAATTCTTGGCCTCTAAACATCACAATCGTGCAAATGTCTATTTGGTGCCAACAAACTTCTGACATTTCCCAGTATGTTCATTTTAGAAACCACGTCCTTCATGAAACGAAACGTTCAACTCTATAGTTCCTACACACAACCCGGTTACTCTCTGCGGTATCTCTAAGGCTTCCCAAATCCTCAGCATCGGACAACATTTTTTGAAAAACAAATTTTGGGCTCAGCAATTGAACTATTTAATCGGTTGCCGGTATACCTAAGATCTGATCAGAGTATGCTGGTGTTCCGGAAAAAATGTGAAAAGGTTTCTTTTAAACAAAGAATACTATTCTATTAATGCTTTCTTATCTGACAGGAATGTAGTATAATTAAGTTAGTTTAGTATATTAATTTTGTTATGTTAATTCTGACATATGTTATGCAATTTTATTTTCAATGACAAATAAACAATTTGATTTGATTATTTATATTTACCATAATGTCATCTTTTGCCACAACGAATTGTTTTGCCCTGGACGATGGGATAACAGATTGAATTTTCACAAAAACATACGGCAGCAATAATTGGAGCTTCTGGATACGTTTCTTGGATGTATTCAGTTATCATCTCGTGGCAACGGAATTTCATGGTTTGTAAGATCAGAACGCGAGCCTCAGAAGTGGTTTCCAAAGCACTTTAATTTGGATTGAATTGAGTTTAAAAATGTTTGTTTCAGCTGCCTTTCTTTTTAAAGTTTTGGACACTCCAGTACTTTGTTTAGTACTATAATGGATCATATACATTAGCTGTCATATATATTTGGGATTATTTTTCCGATAAAAATTAAGGAGGAATTTCTGGTAGAATTTGAAGTCTCTAAATAACATTTGGAGACGTACCTCGTCGAAGTGTAAGTTAATTTTAAAGAAATATAAAATCTTTACGTTGGCTTCTGTTAACTTTCTGACTTTATAATATTCACCAACAAAAAAGTTCTCATATCATCATGTAAATCATCTGGTGCCTTAACACCAATTACCATTAAGCTAATTTATAACTACTGCTCATTGTGAAAATTGTCAAATACTCTCACTGAAATCTTTAGAGAGGAAAATACCGAGAAGATGTTGAGATGTAGATTCTCATAAACTAAATACGATGTAAAAAAGTTTGTTTAAGTAAGGCGATAGGCCATCCATGAAAATCTGTTTTGAGTAAGCTAATATATATGTATTATAATAACTGGATATTTTTGCACTGGGTGGTTTAGTAATGTGCTAGCCAGTTACAGCTTAAAAATCTTCATTAATTAGTAAATATGCCCCACTTTCAACAATACTGGACATGTGGTTCATCCACAGTAGTGCATTAGTTCATTTTAGTAACAATGTTAGAGACTTCCTACAAGCTATAACCCCTTGAAATTAATTGGGCGCAAAGAAACTGTTTTGCCAGTTGGATATCCATACTTGAACCCTTAAATTTGCTGTTAGTTGACCTAAAAACACTTTTGAAATTAAACATAATTTGCTGATTTATAAGTAATTCAAAGACGTATGTATTATATTTAACTTATCTAAAAATTTAAGGTGTTATGCGCTGCGTTCTAAAAATATCTATTCACTATATCTATTCTAAAACACTATTCAAACTAACATTTTAAATTATTATTGATTTTTGAGATAGTAAAAATGTTATCATTTCTCCCTTTACAATACCATTGTTGCTTTGCGCGCAGGAAAATTTAATATATTCATCCCACTTTGAACACCAATCTCTGGACTTTTGTACGTAAATATTTGTCGGAACTTATACACAGTTTTACTGACTGTACCACAATGCTTGCTGACAACGCATTTTGATAAGAGACAAAATTTAAAGCTGAATGTATTAGAATATAAAACACTGCCATTTTAAATAGAACGGTTCACAATGACAAATCTGTACTACAATGAGCGAGGGTAGATTTGTTTTCAGATTACGACCGATTCGATGACACAATTGAACTTACATATAGTAAGATAGTGTAAGATGTCACCAACTGTTTAACTAGGAGATACAGAGTAATGAAATAGTATAGAAAACCTGATACGACTCTTCTAATGCTAGAACATTATCAAAACTGAGATCCTAGAATTGTTTCCGATTTATGATAAGTGGAAGAAACACTCTTCAAGCTCTTATTTTTTTATGCGGTTCTGTATGATGACAAAATCCAATACAGGTGCATTTCAACAGCTTTGGTACTTGTGTGAGTCAAGGTGACATTATACGTGTTCGCTTACCATTAAAAATATCAAATGTTTATTGTGTTACGTCAATAATTTATAAACCTAATTTAGTAATAATAACAATAAAAATAGACTGTTTCTGGAAAGCCTTCGATGTCCGTGTATGGAGATGTAACGAACGTTTGAAACGGAAAAAAGTTTAATAATTCATTAGTTTCACGTTACCGCACGAAAATTTATCATATCAACAATTTTAACATGCCCAGGTTAAACTAGGCAGTCATTCATTTTTGTGTGAATAATGGGCAATTTAGGTAATAAATAACAACGGGAAGATTAGTCGGCCAATTTATGTCTGGAGTTCTGGACAGGAGACGGGAACGGCTCCGTGATGCCAATGGGTGTCTACAAGAAATGACAAGCGAGAGCACGGAAAGGCAATAATAACAGTGCACACCACTAATTGTAGGAAGCCGCGGCCTTGGCGGCATCGGCACAAAAACTGATCAGCCATCGCAATTCAGGCTGCCTAGCCATAGGAGGTCATGTAGTCCCGTGTTCTATTCACAGCAATCCAACTCAACGTCGCGTAGCCGCTTATATCATTCAATATTGTAGTCATCGCAATTCAGGCTGCCTAGCCATAGGAGGTCATGTAGTCCCGTGTTCTATTCACAGCAATCCAACTCAACGTCACGTAGCCGCTTATATTATTCAATATTGTAGTCATCGCAATTCAGGCTGCCTAGCCATAGGAGGTCATGTAGTCCCGTGTTCTATTCACGGCAATCCAACTCAACGTCACGTAGCCGCTTATATTATTCAATATTGTAGTCATCGCAATTCAGGCTGCCTAGCCATAGCAGGTCATGTAGTCCCGTGTTCTATTCACAGCAATCCAACTCAACGTCGCGTAGCCGCTTATATTATTCAATATTGTAGTCATCGCAATTCAGGCTGCCTAGCCATAGGAGGTCATGTAGTCCCGTGTTCTATTCACAGCAATCCAACTCAACGTCACGTAGCCGCTTATATTATTCAATATTGTAGTCATCGCAATTCAGGCTGCCTAGCCATAGGAGGTCATGTAGTCCCGTGTTCTATTCACAGCAATCCAACTCAACGTCACGTAGCCGCTTATATTATTCAATATTGTAGTCATCGCAATTCAGGCTGCCTAGCCATAGGAGGTCATGTAGTCCCGTGTTCTATTCACAGCAATCCAACTCAACGTCGCGTAGCCGCTTATATTATTCAATATTGTAGTCATCGCAATTCAGGCTGCCTAGCCATAGGAGGTCATGTAGTCCCGGGTTTTATTCACAGCAATCCAACTCAACGTCGCGTAGCCGCTTATATCATTCAATATTGTAGTCATCGCAATTCAGGCTGCCTAGCCATAGGAGGTCATGTAGTCCCGTGTTCTATTCACAGCAATCCAACTCAACGTCGCGTAGCCGCTTATATTATTCAATATTGTAGTCATCGCAATTCAGGCTGCCTAGCCATAGGAGGTCATGTAGTCCCGTGTTCTATTCACAGCAATCCAACTCAACGTCGCGTAGCCGCTTATATCATTCAATATTGTAGTCATCGCAATTCAGGCTGCCTAGCCATAGGAGGTCATGTAGTCCCGTGTTCTATTCACAGCAATCCAACTCAACGTCACGTAGCCGCTTATATTATTCAATATTGTAGTCATCGCAATTCAGGCTGCCTAGCCATAGGAGGTCATGTAGTCCCGTGTTCTATTCACAGCAATCCAACTCAACGTCGCGTAGCCGCTTATATTATTCAATATTGTAGTCATCGCAATTCAGGCTGCCTAGCCATAGGAGGTCATGTAGTCCCGTGTTCTATTCACAGCAATCCAACTCAACGTCACGTAGCCGCTTATATTATTCAATATTGTAGTCATCGCAATTCAGGCTGCCTAGCCATAGGAGGTCATGTAGTCCCGTGTTCTATTCACAGCAATCCAACTCAACGTCGCGTAGCCGCTTATATTATTCAATATTGTAGTCATCGCAATTCAGGCTGCCTAGCCATAGGAGGTCATGTATTCCCGTGTTCTATTCACAGCAATCCAACTGAACGATGTCATCTAGCAGCTAATATAATCCAATATTGTCGTCTCATTTTCTATGCACAACAATCCCACTCATCGATGTCATCTAGCAGCTTATAAGATCCAACATTGTAGTCATTGCAATCCAGGCTGACTAGACGTAGTACGGTAATTAACGTCGTGTTTTAGTCATACCGTTTAAGTTTGTTAACGTCGCGTAGCCGCTACATGTTTATTTATTTATATTTACCCATCCTGTTATCACTTGATCTTTGCTGTTTTTACTGACAGTTGCTGTAAAAACAAATTCCTAGAAATCTATCATCGTATTGTCTACTTCCTGTATTATTATTAGTCAAATATTAGGTCAGAGTATGGCATTGCTTAAACTCTTTTTTTGCAGCCGATGATTTAAAGTGGTTTCATGTTGTATATACAGCTCTCGCTATAGCACAGAGAATACGAAGTGTGTTGTACTTACTGGCGGTTATGAATCAGGTCTCAGAATGAAATCATCTAAGTAACAAATAAAAGGATCAGTCAAAGCTTGGCGGGCCGCGCCGATTATCCGTCCATTCAGGTAGATGAATGAGAATGTAGTACATCGCTTACAAACGTAAGCGAGGTACCGGAGCGGGCCGGCTGGTAGGACATTATCTAAGTCGACTATCACCGCCCTAGGGCGACAGCATTCCCGGGCCAGGGCCCCGTGCGGCCTCTGCGCGCAGTTCGGCCGCCCTCTGTCAGTGCACTTTGCACCGCACTTGGGAGATTTTAATTAGTCTAATTTAATCTAGTAAGTCGTCCAAACAAATAGAACTGAGTTACGGAGTCCCTCAGGGATCCATCCTCAGTCCTGGTCTTTTCCTGCTTTACGTCAACGATATAAAATCATCGCTTCTGCATGGAAAATTAGAGCAGTTTGCTGAAGATACGACTCTCTTTTTCAATGCAATATCAAGTGAAGTTTTAGAAAAAACAGGCTTTTGTTGACATCAACAACTGTGTCCAATACTTCCACAGCCTCAACCTTACAACAAACTTAAAAAGCACCGTTTTGTTTTTGCCTTGCGCATTGTGGGCAACCAGTGTGGGCCTGCCATTTTGTTAGATGAATCCACACTGAAAGAAGTCAGCTCTTCAAAATTCCTAGGAATGCACCTTGATTGAGGGCTGTCTTGGAATGAGCATATTGATTATGTGTGCGCCAAAGTCTGCTCAGAACTTTTTATTCTGAGATCTTTAGCTAAAACTGCCCGAGTCAGGTACTTATGGACTCATTTACCCCCATCCGGCTTACGGAGTGGTCCTTTGGGGAGCTTGCGCAAACACACAGTTTCAAAGAGCATTCAGACTCCAAAAGAAGCAATTCGAATAACCGCCAAAATCAAATTTAGAAAGTCGTGAAGGGAAGCTTTCAAGAAATTGCAGCTGTTGACTCTGCCGTGCCTCTACATTTTGGAAAATCTTTGTTTTGTATGAATAAATTTGCCTTAACCAGAGGCCGAGACATACACGTGTATGAGACACGTGGAAGAGCTAACTACCGAACTGGGAGACACAGAACGGTGGTTTATGAACGCCAGGCGGTTGTTCATTTCCTCAAAAAACTGCCCCATTCAATTATAGATGCTCCAACGCTTGAGGCGTTAAAGCCTTGCCTTTAACCGCTTCTTGGTGTCTCAAGCATTTTATAATGCAGGGGAGTTTTTGGCATTCGACTGTGGGAGACCAGCCAATTAGAAGACTGACTCTGCTGTACTAAGTGGGTTTGCTTTGGCGATGAATGAAAGAGGCGTAACCGTAAAATTGTATGTGTGAGTGTGTATTGTTGTATGAATGTCAGAAATTAAAAAAATGACGTTTGCCATACAATTTAAATATTGTCGCCGCAATAAAAAATATTTTATTTAATTGTGGTAACTCTTAACCGCGCCTCGGTCAGCTGTTACTGCTGCCGAACACTTGGGTGTGAAGCCCAAGTTCGGTGCGGCGCGAAACTCCTCGAACTGCCATTTGGAAGTAGGACTGTCCATTTATCTCGCTCACGGATCAAGGCAGTTCGTATAACGAGGAAAGTATTTATGCATAAATCAACTACTTCTCAGTTGACCTACTTCGGATCAAATGAGAGCAGAGTTTTCTTTGAAATATGTAACTGTGAGATTCTCAGAATACGAGTCAAATTCAAACATGAGTTTATTATAAGATATTATTTTTATTATAATTTCACTAAATACTATTCTAAGGTATCATTATATCATCACTGTTAATTAAATCGTCTTCTTCATGATACGTTTGCTGAAACTTAATTATTAATCAATCAGTTCTTTTGGGAGTAGTGGGAGTCCTCAGCATGTGAATTAAGTGCTGCTCTCGCGTCTCAACTTTGTAAAACTTATACACGATAAATATTATTTATTTTCCAATATACGAGTTAAATTATAGACCAGATAATTATGACATAACTGAATATAGTACAAATTAAGCTATGTAGGTTGATTAAATCGAATGTCCATTAATAAGTTTTACATTATATAACGTATCGCTTTAAAATCCTAATTAAATGGATATTATAGTTGTTTATTATGAATGATAATTAAAGCCAATGCTTCTCTACTCAAACATAGGACCTTGGTAGCACGCTGAGATAATTCACAACAGATTTCTTTAGATAAACCTGTAACTTACTACCATTAGTTTGTCATGCTTTAGATGATCAAAAACAGTGTATTTTATTACATCCTTATTTTTTTATTGGGAAAAGAAATTCTGTTGATAGCACAGTGAAAACCACTTTCCTGTAGTTAAAATATAAAATAATTATCCTGCTGTTTTAAAATTATGAAATATGTGTTTGATACAATGTGTAAGGTACATGATATATTGCGTACTAAATTTATATTATATTATAGTAAAATATATGTACTAAATTTATATATTTTACTATGCAAAACTTGTGAGGTTATATAGGGTTGAGGTATCTGATACACGTGATTCTCTATTAGTAACTGTATCTGGCTGGAGATGGACTGGCGTAAACAGAATGCCTCCAGAAAGTGTCCTACGGCACACGTAATTTCCGCCTCTGTACCCATGTACTAATAAACAATTATGACTATGACTGTGAATGACACGTTATGTATCTCAATAGAGAGTGAACACTAAATTCTAGCTCACGTAGACTATCTCCATCACGTGTATAAGGTAAAATAACTCTAAATTCCGTAAACACTTGGCTGGTTAATGAAGTATACAAATCAAACATAAGAGAATTGTTTTCTAAACTTGTAATAAATGCGATAATTCAATATTCGATATACATTATGATATCAGTGTATTATGTTATATGGCAATATTCAAACTACCGTGTTAGTTAACTTCCTCTTTTACAATTCATTCGTTTATTATTTTGGGCTAATTCGTTACACGAATTCGATCAAAGCGATAAGGAATCTATAAATGAAGACTCAAAAGTACTGGATTTATAAATGAAATAAAAATATATAACTCTCATTATATTTGGAAACCTTATCTTATTTCCCAAATATTGGTTCCAAAATCCGTTGTGCTGTTTTCGGTTTTTATAATTTCAAAATACTGTAAAACAAAGCGTAAAGAACTAACTATCAAAAATTCCCCAGAAAGGTTACTTCTGGCTGGTTTATACATTCCAGTTGAACCCACAATGGGCACAGCAAAAACCGATGTGTCACTTAAATCTGAGCAACCTTATGGATGTCCAGGAGCGGCACATCACTAACAGCAAATGTCGAGATTCTGGGGTGTAAGAATAATTCGATAGGTCTAGTCTACTGCAGGAGATGACTGTTGGAGTTGGTGAAGTTTATTCCCTAAGAGTCAAAGGTTCTTGCCAGTCTAGACATAAGGGTGTACCATCCCTGCTTTGACTAGCAAAGCTGGTTCAGAGCTGGCCTCTCCTTCTTACAAGAGGACATGACGAGATTAGTGCCCTAAACTTTTCTTAATGAATCTATCGAGATTCATGATTCGAGATTCGAGAAGGCGGCCCCTACTCCCAACTTTACTCATCCAAAATATACTGCCACTCCGTGCGCAAAGGTCCTTATAGGACTAGGTGCAATTTAAACTTCTTGTCCTACGAGAAAAAAAAATATCAAGAACATTAATTGTAACGCTGCTATTGTTGAGGAACAACGGTTTAATTTTAGAGAATTTATGTCTTATTATGCAATGTAAAGAGACGCGTTATGGCGAGGTAGTATATTCTAAGTTATACAGGGTGTTCCAGAATTCTCTACCAATATTTTCAGGTTTTATTCGTGGACCAAACAAAAAATAAAATCTAAATCGAATAACCCATACAGCCGCAATTTTGTAATACGTTGAGAAGTTTGTTTCACAACTTTATAACTTAAAGGAATAATTACAATAAAATTATTTCTTAGTAAGTTCTCACCTTACTAAAAAAATTCTTAAAAGTAATACTTACAGATAGATCTCATAGATTTTATCTTCGTGGTTAAGAAAGATAAATGTTCTAAGTCGAGTTTTAACATAATAATAGGAGTTCAGTTATAGTGGGTCTTCACAAAATTCTGTTTATTAATTTATTATAATCGGTATAGCTCGTAAGGGTGTTTATTAATCACGAATTGATGCTCAGTGTCACTGTTCTTCCACACCATGTCGCAAACGTACGATTTATCGATAGGATTGTTACAGCCCTGTTCCAATCAGAACTGCATTTTGTACCGTACGCATTTCAAACGGATTAAATAAACCAGATCTGAACGGCAAATACTGTGCCTTTTTTCTTCGCATTGCCTAATGCAGATGGCGTAGTAAATATTCAACAAACTTTTTTGTATTTCAATATTAAACGTGTCGTATCCACAAAATCTCGATTCCCTTATATGCAGCTTTGAATGATTTACTTGAATCAAATATTGATTTACGGGCATTGAAGTTGTAATTTATTGATAGGCTGACTAAATATTCATAACAAAAGCAGTTTAACTTCACGCATACATTTGAATCTATTACCTTGCCTTATTAACGGTCTGAGTATCGATGTAAAAAACGCGTTAAGCCATAGGGCCGACGTTAGCAAATGGACATCGATCACGGTCACCTACGGTGTGTTTTATGTTACCGAATTTTAAGGACGGGACGTACTGTCGTATTTTTGTAAGTTACGTATATCTCTAAATATTTAAGATTGTATTAATGAGAATATAAGTACAGGGTACTTTAGGATATTGTTCCATGGATCGAGAAGAGCCAAAAACCGAATGCAACCAATGGCCTGTCAGACTGTATGTTGTTTTATTTGAAAGAAACGGTTTTAAAAATAGTCAAAGAACTTTCACCAAACTTTAGTTATTTTTTAAGTGGACAAGATCTGGCAATAAAAATGTGTTTAGTTGTGGCATTCAATTTCAAAATGGCGGGTATTCAAAATATGTAAACTAAAAATGTTGAAGTCAGATAACAACAAGTAACTGACTAATTCATTTTTATATCCTGAGCACATAAAAATATTTTTTAAGTTTGGTTTAATTTCGTCGATTGGTTTTGTAATTACAATTTTAAATAAAATAACGCATACAGAAATACAGACGGTAAACGAAACGAATGGAGCATTACTTGCATTTAGTTTTTGTTTCCTCTTGGTGGAACAACAGCTTACGGTTTCTGGTGAAAATCAAATTACTACGCAAAATTTACTTAAAGTAATTCGTAATAATTTTACACTCATTAACAATCCTTCGAATTAGTACGCAATATTTACTTAATGCAATAGTAACATTTATTTACAAATCGTAAACAAAACTTCGAATTAGGATACTGTATTTACTTAATGCAATTCGTAACACATATTTACAACTCTTAAACTAACCTTCAAATTAGGATGCTTAATAAAACAATTCCAAAACAAATAAGTATATATATATATATATATATATATATATATATATATATATAAGCTGTAATACCATATGTATCACTGATTGTGAGAATGCGCTGGGGTTTGTACTTGATAAGTTTTTAGAGTACATGTATTAAAAGATACATTTTCGTTGCTAACGTAAGTCACTCATGAATTTTTAAACTCGTTTATTTAAATGAAGTTATTCGCTTTCCAAAGCCATAATCCAGAGTGTATTCCGAGTTTTAAATTATATTATGATAACGCCCTTAAAGCCTGTGTGACTGTCTGGCCTATTTTCAAATTCAATAACTCGTAACTTTCTTAAACCTCAAAATTTGTATAACGATCGGGGCGAACTAATGATAAGGGCACACACACGTGTTTAATGTTAGCAAACTACCCGGTAAACACAATCTGTATTGAATTAAAGTCATGGTTGTTCACAACATTTTTGAAGGTTCAAAATATTGGTAGGTTCAAAAATGTTCATTAAAAACATTGAACTTTTACATTGTTATAAGTGCCCATGTACAGATTCACAGTTCTCTAGTATTTAATCGTGTAAGTACCTCGGTATGATAAAAATAATTCATAAGAGTGTGAGTTTTGTGGGTATTGCGGGAAATTTGATTTTTGGGTTGTGTGTTCGGTGCGTGGTCTGAAATGCCTAATTATATTAGTTTCCGAAAATTATTTGCCTCCAGAAACCTAGCTTCCAGAAACGTGCTTGTTGTTAGAGTGCTTTAATTCTGTGCTACATCAGTTCGAGTAAATATATATCAGTTGTCGATCAGAACATAACAAGATTTAATCATTTCGTCAGTAAAGTGTTGAGTTGTGGTTTATCAAGATAGGCTAAATGCGTATGAACAGGAAACGCTTTATTTATATATTCTCGGATACAGTTTGACGCGACATAATTACACAGAACTCTGGTAATGTATGAGAAGATCCTTATCTGTTAAAGTGACTTTTATGTTTATGACATAATTAATTCTTAGTCCGTGCCCGAGGCGCTTCAGGTTACACTGTTTACTTTATAAAATTTAGTACTTATTGTTTACGCCCAATTTAACGTATTTACGCACGTGTCTGAGTTTAAGAGTTCAGTCGCAACTCCGTGTCGCGTTAATATGATTTACACAATGAAATTCGCTGCATAAAATAAATATCTGACTGTTTTTTGATCACGTGACTTGTAATTTTTATACGTATCCAGATACATTTGTTATTGACACTGTTTAAGCTTTGATAAAGTTTCAGTAATTTACATAACCTATATGATTTATATACATTACTAAAAATACTTGGACATTATCAATAAACGTGTGCCATCAGACACGTGTGACTTTTTTTTACTGATCTTCAATATTATATTCCGTTTGATTCAAAATTACATAATAGTTAGTTATTACTTAAATAACATAATTGACAATTGATGCCGCAAGGGCCGTAAGTATGCACGAACATTTTTATCGATTTAGAAAAATGCTCAATGAAGTCATCGATAAAATAACAAAATATTCTCAGCAAATATGAATCAGGGATTAATTGAAGGAGACAATGGTGTAGAAACAAAATGAGAAAGAATTCAGGCACTCGCTGTCCTCATATGGGTCCTTTTAACACCTGAGAAGAGGGTAGATTTCAATGCTCAAAACGTATTATTATTATTGTTATTATTATACGTATTATATTATTATTATGCATATTATTACGTATTACTATTGTTATGCTTTCTTGTGCTATATAACGATGGTAAATGTTTCAAATCCTACTATTCTTTAAAACCTTCCATCCTCGATAGCAAACTTTGAACAAATCGCCTTTGTTTGTTACAGAGCCTGAAACGATAATAGGCATATCTCAGGTGATGTAAACTGGAAGAATAGGATATATAGTTTTAATATAAAGTAAGGTAAATAAATAAAAAAGCCTTTTATTGCGAGCGGTTCTCAGAGATATTTATAACTTACAGAACAACTCAATGTCTAACAACATAATTATGACTAATATTATCACTAAATTAAATAAATAATCCTTATCAGCAAGACAAGTAGAACGCCTTTATATGGCTCTTAAATTTTAAACTCCTTAAACTTTCTGGGAAAGCCTTTGTACATAGTGGGGCAGAAATAAGAGAAGCTTCTCCTGCCCACCTCCAGTCTTTTCGGATGTGAAGCTGTTTATCATGGTGGGTGCTACGCTGGGAGACCTCACTCTGGAACCGTAGCTTCTCGCACAAGAACTGAAGCTCTCGAGACTCTAGAATTTCATGCATCATGCTGTTGGTCAATACCCCGCTCAGCATTTCCATTTCAAGCATATATTAGCATCAATTCCGCTGGAGGATATTTAGCGTAATGTTGTTTTGTTGTGTTTCAGTGTTTAAAACGAGGGAAAAGGCCCGAACAAAATAATACCAACATTAATTAAGTGATTTATATTACGTGATAATACTGCTATGGTAATTTGTATCTGAAGGTTGATTGAAATGAAAAATAAAATTATTTTGATTGTGGTGCAAATACGAATTGGAGGAGGGAGACGAAAATGTTCTTGTGCAGTGGAGAGTATGCAGGCTAGCCAGTAAATTAGAATAATAAATCTTGGTTTAATTAACAAAAGTAAGTTTTATTAAATCACAGTCCCCATTACAACTAAGGATAGACCAGGCAAAGAAATATTATGGGATCATAATCGTAATCTTAATAAATAATTAGGCATAATCTTTTTAGCGATTGCAATATCTACGTCCGTCGTGAAAACTAATCCATTATTTTAGAGTTTATGGTAAGGGATTTACAATTGAAATACTCTATGATAGAAAATATAAACAATATTTAAAAACCTAACTATAGTTTAATACTTTCTTAAGTATTGTGGCAACATACTATAATACTATAAGAATAAGAAAAACGAGGTAGGGAATAATAGTAACACTGGGTATAGAAAGTAAAGGTGATAATAATAAAGAAACAGTAATGATAGGTAACAAACATGAAGGTGTTTATGATCAAACTCACAAATGTAATAAATAGTTGGCATGAAAGTAATATCCTATCAGTATGGAACAATTTTTTGTATTGTACGATGGTTACTACCATAAAATCCTTCGAATTTCCCTTTTACCAACGCCCTTTTTCCATTAATACTGATTAAATCTAAAACAATTCCCATTTTGACATAACAAGAGGAGAAATCTTTAAAATAAATCCAGCCAACTTTTCGTAATGCTGTCGCGTCTTGGTGTTTCAAATTTAAAAATATGCTTTCGTAAATCAGATTAACTGTTATCTAAAGAACTTGCAAGTTGGTTTAGAATTGAACCCTTGAGCACCAATTGGGATTTCGAACTTGCACTGAAAAACGCCAACATCCTGTTATCGTAACAATAGTTATACATATGAATTCTTTTGCGCTGATACTTACTTTCAGAGCATTTTATATCTTTGTGAGTTGATATCATAACCGTACTTAAGTCAGGATTCGGATTTGTTTTATAAGATCAAACTAATTGCAGTTCTTAAGCATAATTGTTAAATACATCTGTCTGATATATGTATTTAAAATGTTGTATTTACTTTAAACATTGGACATGGATTCGAATGAAATATTTCAATACTTAAAGGTTACAATAACTTTAATTTTACGTTTTTAACCAATTGTGATTATCAAAACAAACAAGAATGCAAAACAGGCAAAATGTCCCTATCAACACCTGACGCTTTAAGGGTTAACTATAATTGAAGGATAATTATATATAAATCATCCGGATTTTAATTTGATATAACTACGAATTAGTCGTAGAGAAGAGTAATAAGTATAAAAGTGCAACAATATGAATGTTCACGGGTGTTTTATTGATATTGTACTTACAATTATGCAGTAAATGTTAAGTACGGTCTGTGATCACTGGGTGAGTAGGCAGGTTAAATAGTTCAGTACAAAGATAATGAGGGCCGGGCAGGTGGAAGCGGGGTGTGGAGGGGTCCGGGGAGGAGGCAACGGCAGGTTCGTGTGGAGGTACACGTTCGAACCGCCCGTACTCGGCAATTAGATAAAAATAACAATGTTTATACGGCTTCGGAATCGAACGGGTAACATAAAAAATAGAAACGGACAAGCAGTGTTTTGTAGGTTGCGTGTACGTCGATCAGCGGAAGAGAGATGCCTGAGGCTCCAGCTCCGGCCGTACCTCTGAGCTACCTGCCGTACTCCGCCTCTCTCCTCGTACTGCCCGAGTACTTGTTCACCTAGCAATACTTAACACAATATCAACCCTCGACAACTCCAAGTATGAGTACTCCGCCTCGTACTGCCCGAATACTTGTTCTCCTAGCATTACTTATCAAAATGTCACCCTCGACAACTCCAAGTATGAGTAGGTACTCAACCTCTCTCCTCGTACTGACCGAGTACTTGTTCACCTAGCAATACTTATCACAATGTCACCATCGACAACTCCAAACATGAGTACTCCGCCTCTCTCTTAGTACTGCCCGAGTACTTGTTCACCTAGCAATATTTATCACAATGTCACCCTCGACAACTCCAAATATGAGTACTCCGCCTCTCTCCTCGTACTGCCCGAGTACTTGTTCTCCTAGCATTACTTATCACAATGTCACCCTCGACAACTCCAAGTATGAGTACTCCGCCTCTCTCCTCGTACTGCCCGAGTACTTGTTCACCTAGCAATACTTTATCACAATGTCACCCTCGACAACTCCAAGTATGAGTACTCCGCCTCGTACTGCCCGAGTACTTGTTCTCCTAGCAATACTTATCACAATGTCACCTCGACAACTCCAAGTATGAGTACTCAACCTCTCTCCTCGTACTGCCCGAGTACTTGTTCACCTAGCAATACTTATCACAATGTCACCATCGACAACTCCAAGTATGAGTACTCAACCTCTCTCCTCGTACTGCCCGAGTACTTGTTCACCTAGCAATACTTATCACAATGTCACCCTCGACAACTCCAAATATGAGGACTCCGCCTCTCTCCTCGTACTGACCGAGTACTTGTTCTCCTAGCATTACTTATCTCAATGTCACCCTCGACATCAAATATGATAAAAAATACTTTTAATAAAAGATATAAAACGAGAAATGATCTAATCAATAAAAAGAATGTTAAGTCGAATAACATTTTTCTTAATGTTGTAATGTAATGTAATAAGTCTAAAATACACTTGGAAGTTCCATAAATAATAATAATAATAATTCAATTATTTATTTTTAAAATAAAAAAAGCCAATATACTTAACAGTGTTGCTAATTAATTGTCCCCTCTAGCGATTAGCTATTTGAGGGGTAAACTCAACAAGAACAACAACAACAACAACAACAACAACAACAACAATAATAAATTTCGTTATTGCTGTAGGACAATACATTGTATAGCAAGCGTCAATTTCTTAAATTTACATAAATAATTAGAATGTGTGTGTGCAAACTAAATACAGAGGATAGGGTTTTAATGAAAAAAATATTTTTAAAATAATAGAATAGTAAAGTTGCAGCCATTCAAATTGTTTTAAAATCTTGAGCTGAGCAAGAAATGTTTAAGAACCTCAACCCGATGCTTTCCCCGGTTTGTAATCCACCGAGTATAAAACTTTCCACAATAAAAAGCGTTATACTTTTGATTTTAATTTTGGTTAAGAGTTTTCGAATGCGTTCAGGAATTATATTTAGTATCTAGACACCCATATGAAAGGGTAACCGTGCCACTGCACTGTTGCGTAAACATTTCTAGATCTAGTGTGCAGAAGCGTGCAGTTTCCAGAATGTACAATTTTACACACGTCTGAGAAAATGAGCTGTGATTCGGTTTAATTGGTTTGTTCAGCTTAGAATTGGAATATTAATGTTATTATGAACGTATAGTATTTCTCATTGTTATTGTGATTAGTTATATATTTAGGTATTCTAATAGTGCTATGAACATAGTCGAGGTGAACGTTTTGAATGGAGAATACGCTCGGACAATAAAGGCACTTTTTAAATAATAAAGCACCTACTGGCACAACCATGTTATCCTTAGCTTTTTGGGGTTATACATGTTAAAATGTCAATTGAAACAACTGTATTCTTGTCATGGAGCCAAATATCTCCCAAAACAGTCCTCTCTTTTTGGGGTATACAAGTCTTTTGAAAGTTGTATTGCATCATTTCTTAAGTATTTTTGACTCAAAGCACCCGTGGTATCCTGTTTTGAAGGACTTTCCAGTGGTTTCCTAAAAGTGGTTCAATTGGTTTTTTTAATTTTCAAATTTTCGGCACAATCCAGCGTTTATAATAATTGTATGTTACTGAATTGCTTCAAAATGTATCCACCGTTAATTTTCACTAGTTTTTCCTAAAGATTTGAACAGAATACACGGTCTCTGTTCATTGCCAAAGGTCTAAGGTTATTTTCGCCAAATCAGTACGTATTATTAGTATTTATTGTTGCTCTAGAAGCATTAAAACAAATAATTTAATTAGCTAACCCATTTTTAAAATTTGATAATTATTTAACATTTATTTGTAAGTCATAATTCGACAAGTATGTGAACCCAATTGTACAGTGCAGAACTTGTCTACCTGGTGTGCAAATTGAGACACAAGAAGCAAGATATATAGCCAGTGATTTATAGCTATACGTTATGCCTAAAGCAGAGCTCATTATGAGATAAATCAGATAACTTTAATTATACGTAAATGAACATCAAATTTATAATTTATTGTATTTGAAGGTGGTTTAGGTGCTGCAGCCCAGGCCGTCAGGAGTCCATGGAACGCTTGCAGGTTAGAAGTGATTCTTGGCAACAGCTTTTGCTGTCTTTTACAGTTTTCCCTTAACTGGAAATATAACTTTTTTCTGTTTTAGCTTAATTTTGCTTGTTAAATTACGAGGAAACGAACTAACATAATTTTTATTTTATAAAAAGTTATAGTTTTTCTTAGCTAAACTGTGCTCGACATAGTAAAACAAACTCATTAAGAAAGATGTTGAAAATAAAAATTATTATTGACGGAAACGCGTGTGTTAATTACTGCAGATTAATTGTATTATTATTATTTTATAATTTGAACAATGCTGTACAGTTACTTTTCTCGGTATTGCCTGTTTTGTTACTCCATTATGAGATAGAAGTCGGATGTGCGGTTTCCTTCTTTACCATTATTTTAGTTCGTACTGTTGGGATACTTTAGGTTATTATCCATGCGGTGGGGATACCGTGAGTGGAGACTTTAGACTGTTGTCCACACGGTGTTGTTAGTAACGTGAGTAAGGAGAGTTTAGACTGTTGTCCACACGGTGTTGTTAGTAACGTGAGTAAGGAGAGTTTAGACTGTCAAATCAAATCAAATCAAATCAATTTTTATTGCCAGGACATAATCACATGTATAGCAATAGTCAAGATATTCTAAAATTAATATCTAAAATTTAAAACTTTCACATCGCCTCAAACCACATTCAAACGTACAAATTTTCAGCCAACTCCACATTCATCCAGCCAATATTCCCATTTCCAGCGCCGGTAGTCAGTTTGCTAATTGTGCGGTCACCCAGTCGAATGCCATAAACTCGTCAGCACTATAAAATGCTTGCGACACTAAAAAGCGTCTTAAACGAGTTTTTAACACCTTAGGCGTTGGGGCATTTCTTAACTGATCTGGCAACTTGTTGTCCACACGGTGTTGTTAGTAACGTGAGTAAGGAGAGTTTAGACTGTTGTCCACACGGTGTTGTTAGTAACGTGAGTAAGGAGAGTTTAGACTGTTGTCCACACGGTGTTGTTAGTAACGTGAGTAAGGAGAGTTTAGACTGTTGTCCACACGGTGCTGTTAGTAACGTGAGTAAGGGGAGTTTAGACTGTTGTCCACACGGTGCTGTTAGAAACGTGAGTAAGGGGAGTTTAGACTGTTGTCCACACGGTGCTGTTAGTAACGTAAGTAAGGAGAGTTTAGACTGTTGTCCACACGTTGTTGTTAGTAACGTGAGTAAGGAAAGTTTAAACTGTTGTCCACACGGTGTTGTTAGTAACGTGAGTAAGGGGAGTTTAGACTGTTGTCCACACGGTGCTGTTAGTAACGTGAGTAAGGAGAGTTTAGACTGTTGTCCACACGGTGCTGTTAATAACGTGAGTAAGGGGAGTTTAGACTGTTGTCCACACGGTGCTGTTAGTAACGTGAGTAAGGGGAGTTTAGACTGTTGTCCACACGGTGTTGTTAGTAACGTGAGTAAGGGGAGTTTAGACTGTTGTCCACACGGTGCTGTTAGTAACGTGAGTAAGGGGAGTTTAGACTGTGGTCCACACGTTGTTGTTAGTAACGTGAGTAAGGGGAGTTTAGACTGTTGTCCACACGGTGCTGTTAGTAACGTGAGTAAGGAGAGTTTAGACTGTTGTCCACACGTTGTTGTTAGTAACGTGAGTAAGGGGAGTTTAGACTGTTGTCCACACGGTGTTGTTAGTAACGTGAGTAAGGGGAGTTTAGACTGTTGTCCACACGGTGTTGTTAGTAACGTGAGTAAGGAGAGTTTAGACTGTTGTCCACACGGTGTTGTTAGTAACGTAAGTAAGGAGAGTTTAGACTGTTGTCCACACGTTGTTGTTAGTAACGTGAGTAAGGAGAGTTTAGACTGTTGTCCACACGGTGCTGTTAGTAACGTGAGTAAGGAGAGTTTAGACTGTTGTCCACACGCTGCTGTTAGTAACGTGAGTAAGGGGAGTTTAGACTGTTGTCCACACGGTGCTGTTAGTAACGTGAGTAAGGAGAGTTTAGACTGTGCCCATGAGACGCCGGTACCGTGAGTAGGGGGAGTTTAGACTGTGCCCATGAGACGCCGGTACCGTGAACAGGGGGAGTTTAGACTGTGCCCATGAGACGCTGGTACCGTGAACAGGGGGAGTTTAGACTGTGCCCATGAGACGCCGGTACCGTGAACAGGGGGAGTTTAGACTGTGCCTATGAGACGCCGGTACCGTGAACAGGGGGAGTTTAGACTGTGCCCATGAGACGCTGGTACCGTGAACAGGGGGAGTTTAGACTGTGCCCATGAGACGCCGGTACCGTGAACAGGGGGAGTTTAGACTGTGCCTATGAGACGCCGGTACCGTGAGTAGGGGAAGATTCGGCCGGGTTGCATATCCAAGATTGCAGATATCGTCGGCTACTAATTGTAGGATCAGTGAGGAACTCGTTTCCCGACATTATCTTGATGGATGTGGAGCAAAATGTGATGTTTTGAGAACGTAGCACAGAGCCACCCTCATAAATAGAGCATGTTCCGGCCCGCCCCTCGGCGGAAGCTATCCGTCTCTCCGCGGACATCCGCCGCCCGCGCCACACCGCGCAATCCGGGCGTTCGCGCTCAGCGCGGTCCCGCCACGGCGCGCCGCCATCTTCCCGCCTTACTCCAGAAACACAAAAAACGTCTTTTACTTTTACTCGGGCTAGCCGATGGCGGTGTTGATGGATGTGATGATACAAATGCAGGGCGTGAGCGGCGATTGTGTATCTAATCTGGAGCAACGTATTTCTTGTGTTTTTATACGGGCTTGCTCGGCAACAGTTGCTTGTTTTTGTACCCAGTAAGAGATTTCAACTAAAAATAAACCTTTTTATCGAGTATTTATTATTCATGAATTGCTATAAGACTTTTATCAAAGACGTATCATAAATTAATTGACAATAAAACGACGACAGTTTATATATTGTTTTTACATTTTGATGATTAGACTCACCTCAAACTAGCTGCAAATGGTAAAAACACTAGCGCTACTAGTCACTGTAATTGCTCGTTTATTACCTCTTGTTTCCTAATCTGTTTGATAACACCTGGTATAATTGGTGTCTTCCATTATAGTATTTCCCCTCCATATTTTCCTAATCGAACGACATATACAACTGAAATGGGTTTATTTATCTGGGTTATATGGGTTTGTTTATGATATACCTCATAGTATTGCTTATGGATTTTTTTGCTTAACTGAATTAAATATTAACGTGAATTTGGGCTATACTCTTTTTTCAAGATTCGTATCAAGAACATTGTGTTGTAATTTAATTTTATATATTATCTGATTGCTGTTTTTATTTTGTAAGACATTTATGTAAGATGTAACCTCTTATCAGGCGTTGCCTTATGGGCCCTAAATTGTTCTCCTTAGTGTTTAGATCATTAGTTGCTTTCTTAGATGCACTAAATTAAACTAAAATTGCTGAACATTTTGTTAAAATCTTATTCTGTAATTTTGTGTCTTCCATTTTTATAAATGTATAAGACAGGTTGTGCAATTAAGTGCTTATTTAGTTACTTTAAGCTATCTTAGGTTAGTTGGTCGCCCTAAAAATGAAAATTGAGATAATTTTGTTCATTTTTATTGCAATTTATTGTAATATTTTGTTAAATAGTGCATCTAATTTTTACTTTTAACAAAGGTGAAAAATAAATCTTTATTATCTTCTTATATACGCGACATTTAATTTATGCAATTAAGTTATTCCTGTTCAATTATTTGATTACAGAAACAATTTCGTATATACTATTGAAACTCCTCGATTCAAAAAAAGAAGATAAGGGGATTCTGAACTATAAACGTAACAACTGTCAAATCCTACAACTGAAAGTGTTTATGTATTGTTATAACACATGACGATGGCAAAATTCCGTAAATACGTTGCCATCTTTTCAAAACGTTTATCTTCAGTTTTAAACTGCATTGATCATTGTAAAACGAGTCATTCATTGAGTTTATATTTATTATTTGTACATATAATCTTTAACAAGGGTTTTCACACTACAAATATTTTATAGACTTATTTTTTGTTTTTAACATAATTTTTATTCATCCCCTAAAGAGTTTTTATTTATTTCTGAAAGACTTTCATAGTTCTAAACAGCTATTTATTTTGTTGAATGATGTTGATTAACCAGTATAGTTTTTCGATACTTTATCATTAGAGCTTACAATAAAAGAGTTAAATATTTATTGTTAATTTTCTGTATATTCATTTGTGGTATATTGGGCAGTGATTTTGTGAAGATTTTGGTTTGTCTCTAATTAGATGTTATGTTTGTTTCCATTGATTGATTTATGTAGATTATACAGATATTTTACATTTATTTTCTATTGTCCCCTAAAGTTGCATATTATACAGGACAGCTTGTATATATTATACACTGGAGACCGATCCCCTTTAAAGCCCTATTCTGTCCTCAGGAGCCACTGGGCGTGCGGAGATTTTATCAAACAGAATAAGGGAGAGAGTCGATACAGTACAAGGTCAATGGTACTGATAAAAAGTGCTACGGTCACAGACAGGATCTGAACCTGTGCTATCTCTAACTCAGATTCAAAGTCCGAAGTCTTAGACCGCTCAGCCACCGTCACTTCCAATGGAGTTATATCGTCGATAAATAATTTAATGTCAATATACTTTAGTCTAATGTTAAGTTTTGTTTGTTATTCATGCATGTTTGCAGTGCATGAACAGTGTCACTGTTATTGTTTATTCGTTATATTTACGTTATGAATACCGTTATGAATGTGCATTATTAGTTTTATTCTAGTATTTTTTCGCTAATATAAAATGAAGGTATTCCGTGTAGTGGATGAATAAATAACATTTGTTAACATCAAACACAATTTACTAGCGAAATCTGAATTGTATATTTTGACAGTGTATAAATAAATGTTTAAGTTACAAGTTTGAAAAGGGGGAAATTAGTAATAAGGAACTTTGCGCATGGAAAACCAACCTATTGCAGTTTAATAACACAAAATCTCCATCTAATATTATTTGAAGATGCACAATATCATTTCTTTAACCCGAATTTACTTGCTGCAATCCAAAGTTTATTGGCATGATTGATTTGGATATTCAAAACTAATATTTTAAATGATAATAGCTTTGTCAACCATCTAAGACCTACATAACGAAGTCAGCTCGTATACATGATTTTGTATGAAGATTATGATGTGTCACAATATATCTTTTCCTTTTAACGTTCTTTACATTAACAGCTACAGTGCTGAAAACACCATTGTTTATTGGGAGATTTAACCTAGGGTATTATCTTTATCTTCTGAAGTCAGTACGGCTAATGTTGTTACTTGATATACTACTCTCACTAACGTGTGTCATGTTTTAATACACACGAAGCTGAGATGTTGTAATAAATAAACTGTTATTGTTCACTTCAGTACACAGAATGGAACTTGTGAAATACGTGCTGCAAACAATGAAGGGCTAAGAATTCATTTGGGAAAACACTTTGCGCAAGTTATTTTTATAGTCTAGGGAAAGGGTTAACTCGGTATAAAATGTTAAACACAACAATGACACATCAATTCAAGTAACATAATTTCACAGTTCTGGATTTACAAGAACAACAAAAGAATTGGATATATATATATATATATATATATATATATCAATTATATATATCATCAATTCTTATATATATATATATATATATATATATATATATGTAAATATATATTGGACCCTATAAATATAATTCGACCTTGAAAAATCACAGACACTTGGCAGTCTGTGAAAGACAACATAAAAAATAAGATATATGAACTTCAAAATAAAGTTCTCCAAAAGTTTCACCTAATCTGTGGGTTTATGTCGGGTAAATGTAGGAATTGTTGTGTGTCCCTATTTTGAGCGGGGAACAGACATGTTTATATGTTTAAAAAGTTTATGATGATCTAAAAAAGGAGAAAATAAAATGATGAATTTTAAGTGGTGAAGTCTTTTGTTATGAATGGGTATATATGGGTTATGGGGACGTCATAAAAATGCATTACAATTATTCTTTTTCAGCAAGAGGTTAGTTTTAAGTTGTGTTTCAGGTTCAATACAAAATATGACAAAAACATTATTCAGTACCTGAAGAGTTGTTGACTATTTTCATTAATATCTATAAGTAACATTAGGATAATTATAATGTTTTATAGCCTTGAAAATGTATAATTCAAAGCGTATAAATATCAACGTGATTTCTGTTTTAACAGACTCTTTCTTTATCCGGCTAAGTTTTGATCCCTTCGGTGTTCAAATTTATGGTCTAGCTAAACTAGTCCAAACTTAGGCTTTTAAATAGTTTAGGAGAAATAGGGGATTCCGGAATTTAAAAAACAAGGGATATCGTACGTTCCAAAACTGTGAATGTGAATTAGAATCAGTGTTCTGGGTCGTATCCAGATACGAAAACATTTGAAAATAAACAGAAAGTATTTGGAATAACAGTATATAGTGCATAGCATGCGAACAGAAAGTATACCTACGTTGTTAGACCATGCATAGCGCATTGAAAATAAACAAAACATATTTGGAATAACAGTATATAGTGCATAGCATGCGAACAGAAAATATACGTTGTTAGACCATGCATAGCGCATTGAAAATAAACAAAACATATTTGGAATAACAGTATATAGTGCATAGCATGCGAACAGAAAATATACGTTGTTAGACCATGCATAGCGCATTGAAAATAAACAAAACATATTTGGAATAACAGTATATAGTGCATAGCATGCGAACAGAAAATATACGTTGTTAAACCATGCATAGCGCATTGAAAATTATAAACAAAACATATTTGGAATAACAGTATATAGTGCATAGCATGCGAACAGAAAATATACGTTGTTAGACCATGCATAGCGCATTGAAAATAAACAAAACATATTTGGAATAACAGTATATAGTGCATAGCATGCGAACAGAAAATATACGTTGTTAGACCATGCATAGCGCATTGAAAATAAACAAAACATATTTATAAGAATGTGCACAGCGCATTACAAGTGAACAGTAAATAAACTGACAGAAGAGTTGACATTAACACAGTGTAAGCGGTAGGTTGGCCAAGGTCGATCGTCGAGTGCGATGATGAGCATGACCGCAAACAACCTTGAGGAGTCAGCGGTGGCGGCGGCAGCAGCAGAAATGCTGTAATTGTGAAAAAGTGAATCTCACGCTAGCGGAGGTCACCTAGTTTTGTGAGGCACGTGATGTTCTAACCACGTTCGTCACTGCGTGTTAGGTAACTCAAAAACAAACTCTGGCAGTCGTCTTCTTCAGCGCAACGGTTGCTTACGCAGAAACTGATTAAAAATTCTTCGGTATTTCTGACCCCATGACCGCTTGTCATTTCAAGTCATGTTTGTCTTTTCAACATTTTATTCTCCGGTTGGTTCTTAAGGTTGTTGCGTTAATTTTATACATTTTCATAGTCGTGGCCTTTAAAAAAATAATTTATTGAGGACAGCATAATATAAAGGTTTTATCTGTCCAAGAGGATGTATATGCCTTTGAAATAGTGCTTTTGGAAATTTTGTAACCGGACTAAAGACGAAACTGCTAGAAATTAGGCCATGAGTTTCATACAATACTCATATAAATTATGGGTTAAGTATTACTTTTTAATCAAATTTGTTTTTATGAAATATGACTTAAAATAATTAAACTGCATAGAGTATTTAAATATTTTTCCCAAGTACAGGCACAGTAAAAACAATAATTTTATTAGTTTTCCGCTGGGCCAATTTTTTAGCCCCAATCATAAATTTAAATGTCTGTAATTATCTGTGAAACGATTCTAAAGTTTTTTTTAATTTTTATTAATACGTGTTTAGGGATGATACCTTAAATAGACTCAAAAATATATTATATCTAATAAAATTAATACAAAATTGTTTACCTTAATAATTTTAAATTGGCCAGTGTTCGGAAAGAATCATAGGTACTTTTCTGCTTCAGAACATTCCAATGATGATATTTTGCCTAACTGTTCTCTTCAAACTACTTTTGTTTTGTTTTCAAATTAGAACCACTCCTTAAAGATACTCTTGTTGATGTTTAAGTTATTTTTTATGTTATTTTTAAGACAATTATTGTTGTTTCATTTGTTGTATTTGCAAATTTTACCACTTTGAAAAGTAATGCTTATTTAGTACAATAATGCGCTTGTACTGTATTACATACATAAATATTTCTAAAGGCTGAGCCTATGCGTAGTAAAAGTCCCCCTAGAATGCTGAGGATTGCTCCCATAAGAAATTATAATATTAAAATTTGCGTGTCTCTCCTGAAAGCACATTTTTAGTATTCATACATACTCGAAATGTCGAGTTAGTTTTTTATGGAAGTATCGATGGCCGAGTGGTCTCAGCCGTCGGACTTAGGACCTTAGTTAGAAATAACGCGGGTTCGTGTTCTGTCTGTGACCGTAGCAGTTTTTACCGGTACCATCGACCTTGTACTGTATCGATTCTTCCACTTATTTGGTTTGATAAGATCCTCGCACAGGCCAGTGGCCCATGAGGACGGACAGAATAAGGTTTAAAAGGAGATCGGCCGTTCTCTTAAAAAAAAACTAGAGTAAACATACGTAACGTAATTATTCTTCCGATTCATGCAAATCCAAAGCATTTTAAAGACAGTGTGTTTAGTCGTAACAAGCACATTTTTCAGTTCATTATCACTCCTAATTATATACGATACTGGCGATTTTCTTAATTTGTAAAGAGTCGGTTGTATTTTGGGGAATCTTATCGAAGTGTATTTTTAAATTTTGTTGTGAATAACTCTAGCAGACGGAAAATGATTAGATACAGAGTGATATCAATAGCCAGAATATATAGAGAGTGATATCCCTATGGGGTGAAGCCAGAATATATACAGAGTGATATCCCTATGGGGTGAAGCCAGAATATATACAGGGTGATATCCCTATGGGGTGAAGCCAGAATATATATAGAGTGATATCCCTATGGGGTGAAGCCAGAATATATACAGAGTGATATCCCTATGGGGTGAAGCCAAAACACAATTAACTTCTAATCATTCCTAGAATAAGATACAAGAATCTTGTAGAAATCGTTTCATAGTTCTAGAATGAACTGTCCAATATTACCGATGAATGCCAATTGTGTGTTTTCTTGGTAGAAACTTGATAATCGTGCTAGATGTGCATCTTCATCCATGATACTTCAAAGTCTGGGAAATATTATAAAAACTATTTAACCTTAGAGAGCATTTTAAATTAGATAAACATAAATAATTATTAATATTAAGATTGAATGATAAATTTATGTTGAATCGAATTGTATTTAATAATATAACTGATGTAACGCTGACTATTAGTCTATTGGCAACACGCCTGAGATCTCACACTCTCAATACGCCAGAAACCCGTTTTGGTCGCCAGAGGTTGCGAGAAAGCAATTTACTCAGGCTTATTTTTTAATTTTTTTTATTTTCTTTAAATAGGAAATATCTAAACAACCCTGTGATTTGTTTGGCTAACCGCCTTACACTACACTACTTTACATTTTCTGCAGATAAAGCTGTGTCAGTGAAAAACGTATTACGAGTAATGTACAAATCGCAGGAAAATTTAGACTCACCATGGAAGGGGGGGGGGTGGATTTGCGCGTGAGGAAATTACTGCATTAACTGTTATAGTATGTAAATAAAAAATGTGTACTTGAAAAGAGAATGTGTCTAATAAACGAACAACACAATACGGGACTTGAATGTATTATAAGTGAATGATTATATTCACAAACTTAAATGTTTGAATCGGGAATACTGACGAATTGGGTGCAGAGAACAGACAAATTTCAATTATTTTGAAAACAAAGTGAGTAAACGACTAACAGATGCATTGTGTAGAAACATATGAGAAGAGATAAGACGAGTTCCCAAACATGCAGTTATTGCTGATCATAATAATGCAGAACAATTTCGAAAATTGCTGCAAACTGCCGTGAGGGTGGCCTCTAGCGTGTTGAAATGCCTCGTCGATTAATTATTCAAGATCAAACACAGGTGCCATCGAAATACAAAGTGCTGAATTTATTAATGTTCTAAATTTGGGTCACATTAGGCAAGGATTTATTCTTCAGTTTAGCGTTCAATTGTAGATTTTTGAATATGAATTACAATAATTGTGTGTTACTGTATATGGGACTCCGGGAACGGGATCGCCAGATGTAAGATGTAAGATGTAGATGTGAAGGGAGCCAGAGAAACTGAGGAGGCGGTGAGACTAGATGTGGGTGGGGGGAGGGGAGGGGAGAGCATGGCTGCAAGCTCGGTCTCCACGCCTTCCATGCATACATTAGCCGACCCGGCCGGCGGGTCGTGGTCGCCGTCAACCTAGCAGTGGGTGAAGGAGAAGGCGAGCCGACTGGTGGCGCGGTCAAGGTACTAGCGGTAGCGGATAGAACTACGCCGCACCCTCCACCCCTAAGTCAAACATCACGTGAACAAGTACGAACCCACAAACTACGTATGGTGGCCAGATTTTTAGGTCGGAAATTAGAGTGATGTTCTGTTTTTGGCCCTCTCCCTTCTTCGGGGATGAGGGAGGAAGTATCGATAATGGATTATCATCGCGACACGACGAGTAATTTGGGGAATTAAGACCTGTGATTTAGAGGGAAAGTAACTTTTCAATTTTGGCGGAATTATTGCATTTAACGTAACTTAAGTATTTAAAAAATAGAAATCTAACGTGTTCAGAACGTGATTAATGAGTGGGAATCCACGAGGTTAGGTCATTATTTACTTAATAAACTCTTTGGAACTCAGATTTAGTGTTTATCTTATGAATGGGTTAGTTCTTGCGGAAGGTTCACATAACGCAATATCGGCGAATACAGAACTTCATATGAATGCCGTCATATGACTGCTGCAAAAGCACTGGATACCTGAAGTGATGAATTGCTGACTTCTGAAATCTGCTTAAATTCATATTTTACGTCTGTGATTGGCAGAACACTTGATTAATGAAGCTAGAACATCGCTAAATGAAACAAATCACAATGATACAATTTTGTTGATTCTTGTACCTATAATTTTGTGCCATGTGTAATTATGTATAAGTAGGTCATTAATGAGTGTAACATTTTCCGATAACAAAGTTTGAGCGAGTGTAACTCCTGAGTAAACCATCCTTTTAAAATCGGGGTTGCACTGTTGTATTGTATCAAAGATCTGTAAATGAGGTATAACTTGACCTAGGCTTAAACCTGTCCTCCATGGTGGTAAACCAAGTGAAATACACAAAAATACAGGATACAGCGGCAATTACATTGCTGCAAAATTTCATTATATGGAGCCAAATATTTTTGGAATTATTAAGTATATTCCAGACTTTTGCCGAACCACATTAACTATGTACGATAATGTAAATGCAAAAACAAGATTTTGAGTTTGAGCTCTATGTCTCAAACATCGTGATCCTTAATCATCATCATGATGAATGATCTTTATTTACACTATTTTAAATTGAACAATGTTCCCTAATGCACGATTACTTCCCTACTAAACATTTTATCTTTCGTGTAGAGGAAAGTAAATCTCATATTTTACAGATATGTTTTTATTTCATTTTGTAAGATTTGTCAAAAAATCGTTAGCGCATGCGAATCATTAGTTACCTCAAAAAGAACGCGTAACCACCGGGTTTTAAGTGTACTGCCTACTGATTTTCCGTTTTTTGCATTGGATTCTGTATTTTTCAATATTTTTATTGGATTTTCAAAAAGAAATCTCAAACCTATTTGTACTTTGTCGCTTAGTTACCCCAAAGGTGCACACATTGCCAAACAAAACGAAAAAGTGTGTAAAAGTGTGATAATCATATCTTTAAAATAAGACTCCAACAATAACTCTACGGCTAAAATTAAAGGCGTAAACTTTTGAGTTTTGACATTGTTCTAAGACTTTAGCACAAGTTTGTTTCATTACAGTCCTCAAGATACCATTTCTGAAAACAGAAAAGTAGAAAACAAATTATTATTCCACGAGAAGTGGTTCGATTTGGAGCCGAATTTTCAGACATCTAATGAGACATGTTTTTATTTATAAAAATATTTAATTTCGATTGAAAAATATTATAAAGTATGTTAATTTCTTAAATTATGTTTAATTAAAATATACAGCTTCCTTACACCCATAAATGAATAAAATCATGCTTTTCTCTAAAACTATAACTCATGTAAACACAGTTAAAACACCTTTTTAGTTTAAGCCGTTTTTATTTGGGCATAATTACAAAATTGTCTGAATTTCCCACCTAAAATTCCTGCAATTTCTTTAGGAGTGAAAAAATTATTTACTACTTTTTCTGTCTCCAGGAGTGTTAATTTACAAGCTATAAATGTCAAATAAAGAAATACTTTTTAAACAAAAAATCGATTGTAGTATTTCAAATGTTACGTCCCGCAACTTTATTAATTTTTCTTCGTAGGTGGGAATTTTTTAATAAAACGTCTCGTGTCTCACAGTCTTGATTTTCATGACCTGAAAAGTTCCGTATACATACTTTTAGCTTTTAAGGGAACTATTGTAACTATCATTTATTACTAACAATACACATTTTTTTCCTTTTCAAGTACCTAAGTCGTACAGTTTTGACCTGTTTACTACTTTTTATTCGTTTCAAGTGCAATGTTATTTTTGTCATATTTATAAACAGGTTTGAAATGAAAAATGAAATGAAATATGCCTTTATTCAAGAGGCGGAGTTAGGGCTATTTAGCCCTCTCTACCACTCAACCTCACATAATATACAGATATATATATATATATTTACATTTAATGACCTTAAAACTATAACAAATTCCATTTTAAATCGGTTGGTTTGGGGGCATTTATTATAAAGACATTAAATATTTACTGTAAGGTTTCGCTTCGTTTATAAAATCCAAATGAATGGAACTAAGCGCTACTATAAGTTATTTGTAATATTAAAATTAGCCAGCTCTGCAATTCTTTAATTAGTTTTATAATTGCTCGCATTTTCTTGAATAAATAATCTATTTAAACAAACTCTACATGTCAGTTATGGTCTAGGGTCGCTTCACAAAAGTTTGATGTTTGGTTCAGATCCGACAATTTCCAGTAGACTTTGTTAGACAACCGCTAAGTTGAGCAAAGGTTTCGATATGAAGTGTACAGTACTACATAGTTTTGTCCCAATATGTTACATGTATCTGAGGTGTTGAAGTAAATTTACTATCATACAAAGGTTCTATATCGAAACAAGTAGTTAGTAGCCTAAGCGCAAATTTAAAATCGTACTATACAAACTATTGAAATGTTTAAATGACTTGGACATCGTGCGTCTACGAGAGCGGGTAATGTGTTGACATTTAAGTAGGGCAGAAATTAATGATTTAAATTGAATACTTTTTTCATTGTTACAAACGATGCCACGGTCTAGTATAGACTAGTATAGACAGTTTTGTGACGTCTGCTCTGATGTGAGATGTCGAGAGTTACAGAAAACAGTACAGATTAAGGTAATTAAGATAAACTAAATCTTATATCATCTTGGATTTATACGGTGTCATCTCAGTATGTGGGGTACGTGCGTTAACACAGGGAAAGATGAACAAATTCTTCAATCATCTTGGATTTATATAGTGACATGTCAGTCTGTGGGGCAAATGCGATAACAAGAGAAAAATCAACAAATTCTTGGATCATCTTGGATTTATACGATGTCATCTCAGTATGTGGGGTAGGCTACGTGCGTTAACACAGGGAAAGATGAACAAATTCTTAAATCATCTCGGATTTATATAGTGACATGTCAGTCTGTGGGGCAAATGCGATAACAAGAAAAAAATGAACAAATTCTTGGATCATCTTGGATTTATACGATGTCATCTCAGTATGTGGGGTAGGCTACGTGCGTTAACACAGGGAAAGATGAACAAATTCTTAAATCATCTCGGATTTATATAGTGACATGTCAGTCTGTGGGGCAAATGCGATAACAAGAAAAAAATGAACAAATTCTTGGATCATCTTGGATTTATACGGTGTCATCTCAGTCTGTGGGGCACATGCGTTAACACAGGGAAAGATGAACAAATTCTGGGACATCTCGGATTTATATTGTGTCATCTCAGTGTGTGGGGCGAACGCGTTAACAAGGGAATGGTGACCAAAGCTGGAAGCGATCGGATACGGGGCAGAAGGTAAAACCTGTTTACCGAATGTATTAAGTGCAAGGATGGCGGGTCCATAACCTATTGCGATCACTGCCTGCCCACCGCACTAATGTCACATGGTCTGTCCTTCCATTCCTTGAGGTGGACTACATCACCTGGTGGTGCTGTTGGTTTTCGGTTGTAATTTATTTGATTTTTTTATTTTAGAGAATATTTTGAGCACAGCCATTCTATTAATCTTGATTCCAAATACAATTTGGAGATAGGACGAGTAGAAAAATCTTGTTTGATTATACCAATGATATTTAGGAATTTGAAGCAAAATTTTGAAAAACTTTAAAGCAGTCAGGCCTGAAAAAAAATGTTTGAATATAATGATATGAACTTATTTATTTGCACTTGAAACATAACTGGAGAGAGTGACACGTTTTTTTATGACAATATTTTATATCCTTAACAAAAATTATTAAAAAATATAATTTGGTTTATTATACTTAAAAATGAATTTTTATAAGTTCATAAACGAGTTAAATAATATCATTCCTTAATTCTATCATTCTGTACAAATTTTAATCTTCAGCAGTTCTTTTTCCAGCCTGATCACAAAACTGCCTAAATTTTCTACTTTTAATGCCTTTAATTCCTTACGAAGTGAGGAACCCCCTTTCTTAACTTTATGGAATATACCTTACAAGGCTACAAAATTAAAAAGTTTTACCGATTGTACAACTAAAAAATTAATTGCATCAACTTGGCACACTGTTGTTTCACGTTTACATGAAATAGTAATGTACTGGCCGCCTGTACCATCCACAATTTAAATTTTTTTCAACATTCATAATCAGCGATAGGCTAATTTGTGCAGTATAACGATTACTAAATAAATATCGTGTACGATTACATTTCCCAGCCATTGTAAATTCACAAAGAGCGTAAAGTATAAGAATAACATAGTCATTGTTTAATACCACTTCTCGGACCAAACGTCCAACCGATCCTACCAAAAGTGCTCGTATGCTTGATGTTTTCCCTACTTAACTGATGTGCTAGATCCAGTCATTAGACAAGATAAACTGTATTCTCGTACCTTCATTTTTACGGAAATTGTGTTTTAAATAGGTACAGATCCCTGCAAAAATACTCAATTTTAATCGCCAACTGAGCGGGAAGTGCCATAGATATAGTTCTGATTGGTGCAGTGATGGCAACTAAGCAGTGTTCTATAATTTATTCTGTCTTGGTGACTGGTTTCAGTTGATGGCTTTGACCTACTTCTCTATCAGGATTCGATATAAACCTGCATGGCCATATTTTTCAGGTGTTTCATACGAGTAATATAACCGAATGGTGCTTGCTCCCGCAATGTAGTATCTCCTGTTTTAATAAAACGCGGGGACCAAAATGACATAACTGGTACCTATATATCTTATTCAAATAAGAATTTCAAGCAATGGGAAAACCTTTTGTACAAAACATATAATAGACATTCCCAGATCGGTTTGGTCTGGGGATACTGAAAGAGAATTAGTCAAAAAAAGTTTGAGATTAAAAATGCCGAACTGTTTCCTCTTTTGGTGTCGTCAGGGTTAAAATATTTCTTTCCAGAAACAGCTTCAGTTTTTCTAATCTCTCACAATAATAATGCGGACATAAAATTCAAACAAGTTCTATCCACCTTTTTCACCCTGCGATTAGGAGGGAAATTCAAAATTTTAATACATTACTGACTATATATGAAGCGACTTGGTGCAATGTTTTACTTTTGACTTTCGTACGGAAAAAAGAAAGTGCCATCGATGAGGCCGAATGTAGCCAGAAGCCGGGCAGTGGTGGCAGGAGACCGGGAGGCCGGTATAAGTCCTGCACGATCAAGGTCGATTCAAAAATGTTCCTTGTGAAGAACGGTTATGTATCTGTATCGAGCGGCGCGGCGGCCGTTCCCACGAGTCGCTGTAATTATACGCCGTCCGTCTTCTCAACAGCGTTCCCTGACTTATATTCTGTCAAACAGAACTAATTTGGTAAAATTTAAAATAAAGGGTTCTGTGATGTATACCTAGACGCAGTGCGCCGCGCCACGCCGTCCCTAGGGGTCTGTACGTCGTAAATCGAGTGGATTGATTTTTTTACAGCGGCAAGGAAAACGGCGTTGTTTATTATGGCTAATCGTACAATAACAATTGTGTTAGATTTATCGATCACAGTGTGGTTTACCTGCCGACCCTCCGTGCACGACGTCTGTCCTGTCTCTCATCAATTCTGGTCCGCGCACCGCGCCGTCCTGCTTGCACTCTAATTTTGACTGAGATTCCGGCACATAATTCACCCGGTGTCATGTATCGAGGGGTGCGGGGTGACCGAGAGATCTCACCTTTGACCTCAACCTGTTCGTCAGTGGTTCTGTCTCCGTTGTAATGTACTCCCGGGAGGACGGTGTACTAGGCAATCAGAATAAAGAGATCGTCTTATCTGACTGTGAGTTTGTCGATGGCGCAGTGTAGCGGGTACAGCGGTTATCGCGAGATAACCAGATCAAACAACGTCGAGCGTGGCTGCTGCTTGGATGGATGGCCGCTGAGCGATCCTGTCCTTGCAAGCAGTCCGCCTGCCCGGCCATTGGTGGTGGTTCGGAAGTCACCTTTAAGCCGTTGGTTAAGGTTGTGTTAGAGAGGGCTTCTTAGCCCTAACTTCACCTGGTAAAATAAGACACCTTTGCTTTACTTTACTTTGCAGTTTATTCTCGTGTTACAAACATTTCACTACCTGCCCCCGTCTTGACAAATAAATAATCAGATATTTTAGTTCTAATTCGCAATTTACATCTATTGACGCCTCTTATGATCACTGTAGATAACATAAGACACATTTCAAATTTCTTGACGTATCGAATAGTTTTTAGAGGACATTTGGTCCAAAGGCATTTGTAAATCACGAGGGTGTTCTTTGTGGCCTACGCTCAAACAAGTGGAGGGGGAAGACTTTTCTCCGATGTTCCCATCGGCCATCGGTTAGCCTTCTTTCTCTTTTTTTATAAAGCACGTAACACAGATTTTCTATAGTATCTCACAAATATGAGTAATGAATAATGTCCGTATCCTTTTAAAGAGGATCTCTGAAAGTAGAGTTCCCACTTTATGTTCTCCACGAGAGAACGAGTGCGAAATACACATTTATAATGAATTAGTGGTGGACTAAAATAGTGACAAATGTACACATCAATCATACCCTGTTACAATGTTGTAATAGTTAATAATAACCTAACAAGTCAAGTAAATGATTTTGAAAGCACGAGGGAAAGTTCCGCAGCGAAGTGAAACTGAATTGCGATGATCGCCCAAGTGATGTACAGAGGTGTTACGTTACGTAACATGTACAGTATTTCAACTAATCCTACTTACAGGCTGTTCCGAAAATTCGATAAATTTCTAGCTTTTTATTTATAATTTCAATAAGAATAGCAACGATTGGAGGGGTGTTGAATATTTTGGTGTCACACTAAATATTCGACTTTGTAAGGTGGTGTAAACGATTTTTAATTGGGTAATTTTTTAAATTTTTAATTCCCAGCTCTTCAAACATTAGTTTTCGGCAAGGAATGAAAACGAAAAGCAAAAAGGAAAAGGATTGGTGAGGATGTACGATAATCTTCCCGCGAAATTCGTACGGCTGAGGAATGGTAACCAGCCAGTACTCATATTTCAATATGATCGACATGTAACGATATATTTGCGCGAGGAAGGAAGGGGCAGGGCGGGACGCGATCGTGGCCTTGGCCAGTGAAACATCCAGCGTCACATGAATATTAATGTTATAATAAATCAGGAGTAGTCAACCCAACTAGGCGTATTACAGCTGATAACTCGGATAGCCAGCTTTGACAGGGCTCGGGGTTTGTACACCTAGACTGTGCCTGAAAGTTCACACTCGTTATATTATACTGTGTGCAGATTTATACGTCATTGTTCCAGAAGTGAAACTTATGTTATACACTTAATATATTACTCATTTTACCTGGGGCAAACAAACCAGTGTAAGTTTCAACTGGACAAGAGTATGATTTAAATACTCGAATCATAGTGTTATACCTGTAGAGTTCAACAAATTAAGTTAACAACAAATTTCCAAATGTTTATTACAACAAAATAAAAGTGTGTTTATTTATGAGAATACGATTTTGAGATTGTGTATGGAAATAAACCAATACTTTCTACAAAAATTAAAAAATTGGAATGTACATGCCTATTTTAAATGGGCAAATTAGACTGTTTCTTAAGGTGTAACTTAGGTAAGACTGTTATTAGTTCGAATGTTTTAATACCGAATGTCCAAGCTCAGAAAATAAAAACCCGTGCATAGACCAAACATTATTTCGAAGTTGGAACGGTTTCGTGTTTTTCGAGGCTGGAGCATTCGTTCTATTTCAGTACCGCATTGCTCGAACTGACTGCGCCGTGTGACACGCCGCCACAAATCATAATTAAATAACCGACAAACAATTCTGCATCATTTAGACACAACAATATAACGACTGAACTGAGCACGAGCAAGGTTAGGCTTCCACATACATCGTCGCCGGAGGACATTGCTGCTGACAGAAGGACATTTCCAGTCGACCTTGTGTGCTACCGAACCACTCTCTACACTCACTTCACACGTGGTTCACAGATCCAGAAATCCTGGGACGTAACAGCTTGGTGTTGTGTTGACTCTTACAATATAAATATTGTCATATTGTGCTGGAATTCATCTAAACAGTTTTTCATTTATACTTCTTCATATTTCAGTAAATCGAGTTAAACAATCATAATAATAATAATAATAATACGAGTAATAATGATCTCGTTTATTGTGAAAAGACAATATAAACATTGTATCATGTTTACAAATTGATAAAGTGTAATTTGATCAGTGGCCGATTACAAAGTCACATCACTAAAATGCCATTTTAGTGCAGAACATTTCCTAGTTACCGGATCAGATTTTTAGGAGTGAAAATTTACACATCAATTGATGAAAGTTGAGGAATTGTTTAAGGAAACAATGAAAGAATTTTGTGTACTGTATATCACCTTAAATGTTCACAAGTATAATGAAGCATAATACGATAGAACGAGGATATTTTAAGGAAGATAGGCCCTTTACTTCAAATTTAACTATATCTGATATGACATCTACTAGATATCCTGACTATATCTATATATCACATCTTGCCCATCACACATACACACACTATATCGCAAGTCACAAAATTACTGTTTACTTAATGTTTTCTATGTGAGATTTGAGAAGCAAATCATGTATCATTCTGCAAAGTAGCCTCAGTTTTGTGACATTTGCTTCTCATAATAGTTCAGGAACCTCCCGTTCTTCTTCGTGTGTACTCGAACCCGTAGGGCTCAAGCTTCTGACAAATCTGCCATAGCTGCAAGGTGCCCCGTTCAAAATTTCTCTCCATTCCTGTCATGTGTTAAATGTAATTGGCTTGGGAGATGTTACTGAGGGATATCATTAAGTATAAGTGATCGGGAAAACTGTTTATACGGACATATTTTCGTTTATTATGTTTTCATTATAATATCATTATTTAGCAAACTAACTAAAAGTTTTCTTTTCAATATAGGGTTGAGATAAAAAATAGTTTAATATAATCGCACGTCTAGAGTAAGAACATTCCGTTTTATATAACTACCTTTTTTTATTAAACGATGTAATCTCGTGTTTATTATAATACGCCTAACATGCGGTTATTCTGCAAATAGTGTTAAACGAGCTATAAGCTACTCATTGTTGCATAGGCTTTTCACTACACATTAATTGTTACAAAACAGGTAGGTACTGGAATAAGTAAGAGATGCATGCACCAAACACGCACTAAATTAAAGACACTGGTTCAACCATTCGTTTGTAAACCGAACCAAAGAAATCACTTACCTCACTAATGAATGCAACCAATACTTTACTTTTTACAAGTGGTAATTAAAAGTATGTAACACAGAATAGCTCATAATGTTGAATTAGTAAAATTAAGTAAAAGACACATTTATGTCCATATAGACTCACATAAAATATGTTTACTCTGGACGATTTAGTTATTTTCTGCATTATTTACAATTAACCACATATAAAATAGTAAAAATAATAATCTCACATAGATTTGCAGTAGTTTATTAGTACTATTCATGGACTATGGAAAATAGTGTTTTTATTGGGTTATTCATTGACTACCATTCAATTTTAAAGTTTAATTTTTTGACACGGATAAATCGTGCATTTCATTTGGCGAATCTGGTTTTCTGATAGAATTATATTGATCAAAAACAGTTTTTGGTCAAATCCCTTTAAGATACCATTTATAAAGACGAGAAATATATAAACAATTGTTATCGTTCTACAGGAAGTGGTAGGCATTTGAAGCAGAATTTAGGGGCACGTTACAATCAGACCCGACAAAATTTTGAAGATATTTGAACTTATACAATATATACATAGAAGATGACTGGAGGAAATGACATTATTCTTATAAAAATGTAGTTTTATTAAAAAAAAAAAATTATTTTCTTACACTAGAATATTTTACGTCATATGTCACTCCATTAAGCTATAACCCATGTATAAAACTGAAAGATTCACATATTTATCTTCAGCAGTATCTATTTGGGTGTGATTACAAAAACTAAATAATATTCCTAAAGCAATACAAAACTATTCACTTTTTCTGACCTTACTCAGAGAATTCAACCTTACTCGTAGCGTTATGGGAGGTGTCTGAATTACTCGTTAAAATAATTCCGTAAATAACCATTTTTTTATGGTGCCAATTGAAATTTATTTTACACCCACGTATACAGGGTGTGTTTAAATTCATGCAAGAGCTCTCGGATTGCATTGCGGGGATTAAGACCCGCGTTTATGTTCTCTTATTTCCTGTAATATCCTTTTGAGACTGAATAATAGACCATTATTCGGATTTCACATTTTATACACAGAATCCAAGTCTTTTTTTAAAGGCTTTACAAATTTGGGTATTAACTGGGATCTATCATTAGGAGCTGACTCTAAAACCATGAGGTCTGAGGAATTAATTACCATACAAAATTATCACAAACTCTAGTTAACTGCATACTACGAAATGTAGTATAATTTAGCAAATGCTTCTTTGTTAAAGTGGAGGAAACATTGAATAATTCAAAATAACTTAAAATTAACATTTTGGCAATTTGGAGTAACCTCGTTTTCTAAAAGTGACCCGTCGCGAATCGGTGAAAACTCTTGAATGAAAAGAAGCCATAATGTATATAATTTTGAGGATCTTAATTAAGCGAAAACTGGATATTCAGTTGTAAACCTTACAGTTATTATTTAATAGACAAATAAACCCGTATTTCCAATATATAAGTAAGAGGATTTGCGACCCTTAAGATTTTTGATATTATTGATAATACATATACATTTGTATCTCTGGTTGATTTTATTTCAGTCAGGTTTTCAAGGAGGGCTGAGTCCTATAGAGGCCAAAAGCAGTGCTTAAGGAATCCTATCAAACTGTTAATGTATTATACAGATCATTAAGGTCATTTTAGATGAACTGATTTATAAGTAATTTATATCACAAATATAAGATTGATAAACACTTGCCAATTTCGTAAGTGTCAAACAAAATTTAATCTTTATCCGCGTCTACTTTTCTGCCGTCATAACATTTAAAAACATTTCCAACTATATCTGTGCTCACATTTAAGAGTTTCCTTCTGAGGTCGCGGAGAGTCTTAGGTTCTTAGCGTAAGTAAAACAGTATTCTACGTAAATGCCAGTTTAGTGTGCGAATAGAATAAATAAGGGAATCCTAGGCTAGATGAAGCAGAAATGCTAAAGATATGTCGGAGATCATCGTTCCGGAGTGAGGAAGCCGCAGAGTAGAAGATCCAGAGCACGCATCCTTGAGATTCCCACAGTTACATATATTCAGTCACGTGAAAGGTATGGAGTTAAACCAGCCTGCAGTATCGTATGTAACAGTGACGCAATTCGCATCTGACTGGTATAATATTTTGAGTATATTCAGTTGTGTATGGAAAGGAGAAACATGAGTGTCCCAGGGTAGATTGAAGATGAAATGTATGCAACAGTTCTGTATTCGTTGTAGTCTGTCACTTAGTTGTACAGTCATGTCATTCATATCACCGCTACAATAGTTAAAATGTGGAAATATCAATGACTTAGTTAGTAAAGTTTTACGTGAAAAGGTAGAAATGCCTTTATTCTTTTTTATTGATGTATCCATGCACATACTCTGTTATGTCCATTAATCACTGCGTCCTAAGCTTTTCGCATGATGCCCAAGTAAGTAGAAATGTTATTTGATTAAATTAAACTTTATTCTCGGTATCGTTTTATTATTTAAAGAGTTTAGCAAACTATAGTGTCCAATTAGTATGGGTTTAGTTTTGTCGGAGTTAAGTTTGAAGATATACTTTATTATACACTGTACAATACGTTCAGTGTATTCACTGATTTGTTCTACAGTCCCAAAAACGTCAATAACTAGTGAGTATTTATCTGTAGGTCATCAGCGTTTGAGTATATTGAAGTGCTTTACTAATGTCGTTTGCGTAAATAGTAAATAGTAACGGGCCTAGTACGACTGGTGAACGTTGGATGCAGGTGACATACTTCTTTACTAGTTCTTAGAAAGTCTTACGAGCAAATGATGAATATCAATGGCAAACACACCATATAAACGTACAAAGTATTGATGTTTAGTTTTTTCATGGTAGAACCCATGTAATATAAAATAAAATATCAATTATTTTGATAAAATTAGTCTTACAAAAAAATTATTATATAAATATAATATACAGCGAAAACATCGAATTCCACGCCTGAAAACTGAGTATTTATGTTGTCCTCTGATATATTACAAATTTCTGATTCTAATAAAGGCCTGGGTTCATTGTAAAGTTGATGGAAGCGTTTTACTGCGACCGTCGCTCGGTGAAGGATTGCTGCTCTGAGAATGGAAGGTTCGGTTTCAGGAGTTTTTAGACCGTATCAGTAAACAGTCACGCGCCCTCGGCCGAATGAGTAAAGAGAAAAAAACACTGGGTTATTCGATATCAGAGCCTAGATCTTAGTAACCTTGAAGCGGAGGCAGATATCAGGGTATCGACGTAGTGCGCAGACGCACCTCAACCTCGCATTGTTAATGCCACACTTTCAGATATAAGGGCAAAGACGTAGTGCGTAGACGCACCTCTACCTCGCATTGTTAATGCCACACTTTGAGATATAAGGGCAAAGACGTAGTGCGCAGACGGACCTCAACCTCGCATTATTAATGCCACACTTTCAGATATAAGGGCAAAGACGTAGTGCGCAGACGCACCTCAACCTCGCATTGTTAATGCCACACTTTGAGATATAAGGGCAAAGACGTAGTGCGCAGACGCACCTCAACCTCGCATTGTTAATGCCACACTTTGAGATATAAGGGCAAAGACGTAGTGCGCAGACGCACCTCAACCTCGCATTGTTAATGCCACACTTTGAGATATAAGGGCAAAGACGTAGTGCGCAGACGCACCTCAACCTCGCATTGTTAATGCCACACTTTGAGATATAAGGGCAAAGACGTAGTGCGCAAACGGACCTCAACCTCGCATTGTTAATGCCACACTTTGAGATATAAGGGCAAAGACGTAGTGCGCAGACGCACCTCAACCTCGCATTGTTAATGCCACACTTTGAGATATAAGGGCAAAGACGTAGTGCGCAGACGCACCTCAACCTCGCATTGTTAATGCCACACTTTGAGATATAAGGGCAAAGACGTAGTGCGCAGACGCACCTCAACCTCGCATTGTTAATGCCACACTTTGAGATATAAGGGCAAAGACGTAGTGCGCAGACGCACCTCAACCTCGCATTGTTAATGCCACACTTTGAGATATAAGGGCAAAGACGTAGTGCGCAGACGCACCTCAACCTCGCATTGTTAATGCCACACTTTGAGATATAAGGGCAAAGACGTAGTGCGTAGACGGACCTCAACCTCGCATTGTTAATGCCACACTTTGAGAAATAAGGGCAAAGACGTTGTGCGTAGATGAACCTAAGCTTTGCAATGTTAGTGACGCACTTTGGTATATAAGGGTAAATACGTAGTGTGTAGACGCATCTCAACCTCGCAACGCTTATGTTTTGGATATTCACAGCAGTCATGAGCGTGGGCATCGCACGCTTGGAAACCCGGCGGTAATTTATTATAATTGACGATCTTATAGCCATCTTTAAAAGTGAATTAATTTTTCCATGTATTGTTTTTGGCTGTATGTAAATGGGGGCGATGCTTAGAATTACTAAAAAAAACTATATTATTTTTTCTTTTTTTAGTTTTCTACATATTTGCTAACATTATGGGATTTCGAAAACTTTCAATACTGTAGTGACAGGTGAGGGATGCGCCAATATTGAGGATGCGAGTTTAAATTAATTAACTATTCACCCATAATTATCATTTACCCTTACGTTTGTTTTCCGACTCCATTAGGAAATTTTTCATTACATTAGAATACTTGTTTGTTTTTTTTTGTTACATACAAAAAACACAACGGGTGAATTCAAAATTTAAGGGTGTGCCCGTTTCAATCATTATTCGTTAATTCATAAAAATGTATTAGACCCGTGTTGATGATATTGTAACATATAACCATTTTAATATGTAATTTGAATGCGAGCTTTCCTCAATGCATCATATTTCGGCCCTGTGGCGACAGACAAAGGCAGACAGGACAGATGAAGTAAACAGACCGACTGGGGCATACAGTAGCCTACACTCTACTTATAATTATGACCGTTTCGTTATGCAAATATTCCCAACCGGTTTACTCGATCCGGTTCCTGCACTAATTAACAACTTATTCTAAAAGAGCGAGCAGAAATGTTTTCGAAATACACACCTAATTATCAAAAGAGGAACTTAATGAATAATTTAAACTACGAAGAAAAAATAAATATAAATAATTCCCAGGAACCATGAAGGGAACACGCCTCCACTGTCTCACTACAGTGGCAGTCAATCTGTTTCTTATCTATTTATTTTTCATTTTATTAAAGTGAACACCTCTACAGCCTAATATAGTGTAATGTAAGTTTTATTTATGGCAAATTTCACATCTGACACTCGATCATCCACGGCCATTTCCTAATCATAATGAGTTATGACGAGCCGGGCTAGCGCAGTGCTATTTTTCCAGTCTCTCTTTCTCGTTAAAATTAATCATTCAATTTTATCAGCACGGCCGGTTTCTGTCCACGCCCAGCTCCTAATCAACCAATCGCGGCGTCCCCTGCACTCCGCAAGTGGTTCCGTAGGAACTGTGGAACTGGAAACAGAAACTGTGATAAAGCGACTTCTGTCTGTTAGGCTGTGAGTTCCTCGTTCCATAACATTAAAGTGGTGCAATCGAGTTTGGAGTTGGAACATGTTTCATGTTAAATCCTTAGCTTTATACAGATTTTTGTTTTTTATTATTCTACGTAAATTACAGACATTTAAAGTAGAAAATTTATACAGTTATGAAATTAGACCTAAATAAAAACGACTGAACATTTTACAGCATGTAAATGTGTAGCTTTGGGGACTAACGTTGTTATTTATAAAAAAAATATTTTCGTGGGAAAAGTAATTTCTTACATTATATTTAAATAAACAAATATCCTTCAGCCAAATTGAAAAAAACACGTCACTCCCTACAGGTATAACTCATGTACAGATTGTAAAAAGTTATCATCTTTATACTCAGCCGATTTTATTTGGGCCTGATTACAAAATTTTTCTATTTTTCCTACTGAAAAAGCCATTTCAAGTAGAGTGATCAACACATTTTTGCCCTTTTCGTATTCAAAGAAGTTATCTTAAAGAGCTATTAATTTAACATAAAAAATACTCTGCAGACTCAAAATCAATTACTACCTTAAAGAAAATTTGCATAATGTAAAACAGTGAACACGCGCGTTTCGGTGCCGTCCAGTTGTTGTACAAGTAAGTACAGCATTGACCATGCCTGTGGGGCATTTCTCAGCAGAAATGTTCTAGATGTTATTGGCATGATTTTTAAAATTGTACAAAAGTTGTCTATTTTTTTAAATTCAGTGTATATTCTGATCTTCATTTCGTTGATTATAGTACATAATAATATGAGCAACAACTCTATTGCACGACAATTGTTAATAGTGTACATACATCCTCATTAAAACCTAAAAACGATTAATTGTCCACCTCCTAAACTGTTCAGGCCATTTTATGAGGATATTGTTAGTTTTGGTTCAGGGTGAGACCAAAGATGATCAAACCGTCGCGAGTCTAAACTCATTAAATACTAAGACATAACTTGCTATAATTCGGTTTTATTTCGGACTGGAAGTGTATTGTAAGGGAAGTGGCTTTTAACTATATATAATTATAAATAATCAAGAATTGATTTATCAATCAGCTACTTGTGTTAAAACAGTCAGTGAGTCTTCATTAGACCAGATTAAAGTTACGAGGAAAATTATTCATGCATGAATGTGAGATGTGTTTCATCCATATAAAAGTAACACAATAATCCAAATTTCCTTTACTTTTGGGTTTTCTAACGGAGATAGGTTTTACCGATCTCTTCGCCCTGTGTACTCCTTCAAAAAAATATTTACAGATTATTTACTAGAATATTTAACAACCAAGCAACGTGACTTCTCAGTATTGGTTCCTTGTGACTCACTTGCGATTGTACCATGATTATTGAAACGTTCACGAACTTTACCTCGTTTCCTTGCTCCAATCTAAGATCTAAACAGCGGATGTTTTATCACAAATTACGCATTTAATGTTAAGTATTTTTTTTTGTTTAAGAAATTAAATTTTTTTGAAAACCGGCCTGATTTATAGAAAGCGAATGTTATTATGTACCTTTCATATGTTTTGATTCATTACACTGATAAGCTTAACGAAACTAAAATCAAGTTTTCGGTAATAAGGTCTACTCCAAAGCACTAGTACAATTTATGCTCACACGAGTCCCTAGGCGAATATTTCAATTTTTGAATAACTGGGTACAGCAAAAACCGACGAGCCACTTAAATCTGGGCAACTTTATGGATGTCCAGGAGCAGCATATCATTGACCGCAAGTGTCGAGATTCTGCGGTGCAAGGGTAGTTCGATAGTCTAGTCGACTGCGGGAGATGACTGTTGGGGTCGGTGAAGCTCCGTAAGTGTTAAGTTCTTCCAAGGAGATATGACTGAGATTAATATCCAAAATCTTTCCTCATAGATCTTGAAAGGAGGCGACTCCTACCCCCAAACTTACCCATCCAGAATATCCTGTCACTTTGGAAGCAGCACAAAAGTCCGTTTAGGACTTGGTTCCATTTCTTAGATTCTTGTTTTAACAGAACAAAAAAAATACTTTTTCGAATACTCATGTAAAGTTTGAAGATTGCTTTGTTGGAATTAAACCCATCTTTGGAACCGTGTGTTATTATTTGACCATAAACTATTTTGAATCTCAATAATAGTAAGTGTTATTATCACGTGTAACGAGCAATGTCTGAAATGATTCTAGAATCAAGTTTTTACGTTATATTATTTGTAAGCAGTCGCAGGGTAGTTTAGGCCGGTATACCTGTAACCGCAGTGTAAATCGTGTTGAAGTGCACGGTCTAGCTGGCAGCCACAAATCAGTGGTCACTGCCGGGGTAAGTAGTTGTCGCTCTGGCACGGCCGGTGGTCCCGGGGCTCCATGCCACGACCGGTCCCTCGCTCAAATTGATATTTTATCGATAGGAAATCAGGGGACAGGAAATTAAAGCAGAGTTACTGGTACTATCGGGAAGCCTGGAGAAATGGGCCAACTGATAGACAAGACATGTGTCTTCACCTCCTTTACACGTTGGCGGAAATACTCACTTTTCACTTTGTTAACTGCCGATTTCCCATCATCGTGTCGTTTAGTGGACCATATTTTTTAATAAATTCGATCTAAAATAAAACATCGAACGAATTATTTACAGAAATAATCTCTAATGTTCTGAGTAGCCTTGGCAGTAGTTAGGAGACGTTAGGAATCCCCGCCATCAATCATCCTGTAAGGTAGATACAATGTTACCGATGAATGCATGTCAATGTCACGTATAAAGTAGTAATTAATTAGTAAACACACACACACACACACACACACACACACACACACACACACACACACACACACATATTTAACTAAGATTTAATCATGTAAGAATACTATTCTTTACACCTTAAGGATAAATTATATTTACGAGCTAAAGTTCATATGTGATACAATAAAATATTTTGCTTAGGACAGTTCAGTAACTCACAGTGATATCTTTAATAGCGCCAATGTTTTCCTAAGTAACCATACTGAATTATAACAATTTAGAAAGAATTAAAACCTTTGAGAGCAGAGTAAGGAAACTATGTTGAAATTTCAAAACCCAAAACTAACTTGAAAGGATCTGCACTTGGAAAATTACACGATTTAGTTATTTAGTACACCTTCTTGGAAAATAGTTTTCGGTGTTATGATTTTCAATATTTAACATAAAAGTTTGTTAAATAAATATATTTATAATGTGTAAAATTTCATTTTGCGGGAAACCCTTAGTTAAAGAGGGAAATACTCTCATGGCAGCACACCGGAACCACCCCTTCATTATCTATCGAAATGACCAATTGTCAATGGGATCACGTCCAGGTAACACTCACGGGCTATGGTAACACGATGCTGAACCAGATTTTATTTATTCCTTTCCCCTGACATTTCATGTTTGCTTTGGGGTGATTATTAATTGGTGGATCTTCTACTCTTCTAGGATACTTTTACACACTCTGTGAAGTTTGCTTGATTATCTTGATGCAGTTGGTTTACGCAGTAGATTCGATACTCCGATACGAGTACGATTCAGAGTACACAGCAATGAAGTTTTTGAGGAACCCTCCCACTGATTTGGAAGTTATTACGCTCTTGAAAGTTCTCATTCTGTCAAAGGAGTCGTTGAATTCCAGCGGTAGTCCTTGGAGAAGTTCTACATGCTCCGCGTAACTGACGTCATCGAAATCTGCCCGGTTGGTCGGACAATCTCAATATAAGCAAGACCGGAAATGCGGGAACCGTCTCAATCATGTCATTTCCCATCCGACTCAACTGACCACAACCAGTGTTTACCAGTTAGGGAGAGAATGTTCTATCCACTGGCCTGATTCATAGTCCAGGAGCAGTGTGCCGATTTGCATTTTATCAGCTCACAACCTGGTTCTTCTTGGAAACGAGAGAGAGATTTCCTCCAAGAAAGAAACTGATCGTCAGCCGCGCTAGTTTTGGTAAAGGTCAAAATGGAAGGGTACTGAAAGGGTTAAAAATTGTAATTGTTAATTTCCAAATCGTAGTTTTCCTACCTGTAAAAACTTAAAATCAACCGCAAAAATCGTGAATTAATATTAAATCAGCGCAAGTTAGCCATATCCGGACCCTTAATTATTGAGCGACTTTCAGCCACTTTATCCTGTTTTCTGCTGTCGACATTACTGTCATATTGTATGAGTGTGACAGTAGGTTTCGTGTTAATCAAGCTAGGTAAAATAAAATCTAAGAAAACATTACCATTTCATATTTTAACCTTTACGATGCCCTCCTACTTTGACTTCCACTAGCGTGACTGAATATATTTTAATCTTAGTATCGATTTAAGTAAAACTGGGTCGCGTTTATATACAATGACAGTTTGGCTTTTGGGTCCTGGACCAGTAGGGGGGTGATTATCGGGTGTTGCTGGGTCTCAAAATCCTCTAAAACCAATATCTTATCTGGGTTCCTTATTGTTTGTCAATGCGGCTTCTGGCGCAGACGCATGTACTATAAGATAAACAACTTTGTAGCAGGTCCTTAATGTACCTTAGTGTAGAGAGTTACTGCTAATAATATTTAATCCTCGACCTCTATATTATTTGCAATATTACTTGCTGTAGTTATTAATAAGTTTGTTCGTTATTAATAATTTCTTTTGATACATGTTCAAACTATATAAACTGTCACTGAGCTTGTTCAACTATCGTATATTGTAATATGGGTCTCTTGTTTTCTGATTTCATCCTAATTCAAGAACTATTCCTGTTCTTGTTAATTATTGCTGTAGCCTATTATATATTTTGCTTCGTTGGTGCCAAAAGTTATTCTGCTACTTCGGTACTAACCGGAGGCCACTCTGTCCCCACCGTCCACCGTGATCTGAAGTGGGAAAAGTCGGTCATCTGGGGCGTGATCTAAGGTCGGGAAAGTTCCAAAGTACCGATCGGAAATGTCCCTGGCCCTGGTGGCGAGTCACCACCCACTTCTGGCAAAACAGAAAAATATCCCTTGAGACAGTACTTAAATTCAAGATCAGATCACGTAGTTTTGACTTTTTTTTACATTTATAATACTTACGTATGCATTGACGTACCGTACTTATATAGCCTAGTAACACAGAGTAGCTTCCGGGTAATAAAATACCATTATTATACCAAACGTGTCTTCAAAAGTAGATTTTTCGGTAAAACGTCAATGATAGTGTACGACCGACCGATAGGTGTCTCTACTGCCTCAGCATTCCTCAACATCTGTTTCAAGTACGGACGACACGCTAACATCGCCAACTTGCCAGTTCCAACGAAAGGTAATAATTCGAGTTGAAGATGATGAACTATCCCCATCAGCCGAGGAATGCTCTATTGATAGATCCTGCGGTAATAATGTCTTGATAGCCTCATGTAATGCGCCATCTATATTCATCCCTTAGAAATTAAAATTGATTTTTAAATGCAAAATGATTTGGCGTCCCAGCGTCCCATATTACTGATTTACTCGCATTCTCTGCTAGATACAAAATTAATAAACTTTATCGCAGCTCTGCACTAAATCATGTCCTGATGTGCGCGCCCGACGTGACCGTGTCTCTCCCCGTCGATGAATACATATTGGGTTTGTAAAGCACCTGGCAGGCTCTGATGGATCGCTGTAATAAGGCCGTGATGGCGCGTCCCGACCAGAGCCCGTCTTTGCCCGTGTTTCTGCTACGCGGTCTGCCCACGTCCCGACTACTCTGACACCTTCCTCTATCGATCATCGGTGAAATCATTAAATTGTGGAACAGGTATTTAATACGCATTTACCTAACGAGTTAGGTAACGACTTCTATTAGGGATTTACATAATGTGTTATGCAGAATATTTACCTAACCACATTTCTTACAAATACTAAAAGTTTCATTCTACCTCTCTTCTGGTTATTGTCTGAAATTATAATGCCAACCCACGTTAACCGACACTCAAGTCGTAACGAATCGTTCAGTTGTAAATACTCGACAAAATTCGATTTTAAAGATTTCTCATTTTTCCATCGACACTGACGATGTGGTTGGAGTGTTTTAGACTCAATTTATAAACTCTACTGTAATTATAGTCATCGTGTGATTTAAGGCTATACAATCGATTTTTGGAAAATATTGTTTTATGTAATACTAATAGCATTTTAATATAACATAAAGCTGAAACAATTGTTTTATTACTCCACTTGAAATCGTAATATTAAAGTAAAAAAATGATGTTTAGCAATTTGACCAAAATAAAAACTACTGACGATAAATAAAGGTTTTTATTTATTATTTAAGAAAACTATGTTATTATAATTAAACATAATTTAAAACAACTGCAGGTTTTTTAACGAACTTGCATTTTTATACATGAAAATCGTGTCACTTCCAGAAGTTATAAATAATGTGCACACCGCAAGAATTTCCTGATTGTATATTCATGCATTTTTATTTCGCCCTGGTTACAAAACTGCCTAAATTTACATCTTTAAATACCTGTCATTTCATATGATGATAAAAAAGTACTAATTTTTCTGTATTCGGGTAAGTTATCTTAAAGAACTATAAATGTAAAATACACGATATTTTCTAACCCCATAATCCCTTGCACTACCTTAAAAAGTAAATGTTTTTACTATGTACATGTTTTATGTTAGCTAAAACTAAAATTTTTAGCCGTGATTGCCAAATATAAACAAGATCAGTCAGCTCTCTCATGCAACTTTGGTAAAATTCCTATTTATTAATTTGCGAACACGAACAGGACTTTGACGAGAAGATAGTAGTACTCCCTGAATACTATTAAACGTCTTAATTCGCTACTATTACCATTAATTACTCTATTCCATTCATCTAGTTATGTTTTCTTTGTACCTTTTGACAGGTAATTACGTTTGCCAATTCCGTTTCCTAATATTCGTTTATTTATTTACCTGCCTCGATATTTATACAACGCATTTATTTATTACTAAATGTTTATCTTTGCAGTACTCTACATTATTTATAATAAATGTAACTTTCAACTGCTTTGTTTATAATTGTAATAAAAATAATAAAACCATAAATGTAATAATACAAAATCTAAAATCTTTGAAATTTTTTAACTCTCCGTAAGATTAAGGTGGTTCAATCGATTTGGAGTGTGGGAAAAAGTTTTAATGTTAAACCAACTTAAAAATAACTTCGCTGAATAAAAAAGTAGCACATTTTAGGATATTTTGTAACCTGCCCCAAATAAAAACGACTGATGAAAAAATGTAGTGTCTATACGATGATACGATTATAACACCTAAAATGATCTCAATGAAAGTGACAAAAGAATGTTTTTGAGACTTACCTTTTAGAAGATAATAGGTTAGAAATAGCTTTACGGTTTCACTGACAGTGTCAAATTTAAACCTTGAAAGGAATGCCGCCACCCGCGCCGTACATACACATGACGATGGTCTGTTATAATTCCTTGCCAGTACAATAGTTACGATTAGGACCTTAATCGAATTGAAAAGATTATTTCAACAAAATACCCACCAATTGATACGTTATCGTGTATGCTAGAACTAACACCACCACTCACGGTCTAGAACTGCAGTGGTTTAATTGTACAATGCCACTAAAGCACTGATAATGTATCATATTACAATGCGCATTATCATATATCCTGATATCCTGAAAGGAGAACTAATAGAAATTATTAAATATGATAACAACAGAATCAAATACACTAGAAGTCTTTGAAAATAGAGGCATTAGTTTCGTCGTAATATTAATGTTCTTAGTATCCACAACACAGTGAGGGGGTTCGGGCATAAAAACCATTACCACCTTATCTAACACTGTATACACGTTTTACATTACACTTATCACACAATTAAAATTCATAATTTTCTTATAGCTTGTGAATTGTTGCGCCGTTTTATTATGTTTTTATCCATCAACGCGATTTTGTAATCTGATAAGCGTTGCGAACAATATTTTGTTCAGAGTGCATACATGAATTTGTTGGAAAACACATCGTATTTATTTTTATTAAAAATGTTGCTGTTCTCTATTGAACTTTCCACTCAAATTGGAATTTAAATGATGCAGCTTTTGATTTATGAATCAAAGATATAAAAGTTTAATCAATCAAAGGTGTTGACGATCGACTATTGATGATGTTTTATTTCAGTTTGATGACAGGAACTACACCAACCCTCCTCTACTAAAAGCTCACAGTCGCAATTCAGAACTTTTAAATATATTTCTGCCCCAGTCACCAAAATAGAATAAAGTTTATAAAAAAAAGTACACAGCGAAAATATACATGTTTAAATACAGATTTTTTGTACTCATACTGAAAAATAGTTTGTGTTTTCTGATCACATTATTATCAGTTTCATGTAGGGAAGATGGAATTTGATGCTCAGTAATTATGTATCTCCTTATTACACTTTACAATTACATTAGTCACATGGTCCGATAAGATATGAGTAACATACAAACAAAATTATCTAAAAATCTAAGTAAAAATTAATTTAAAAAATTGTAATATTTCAAAAGTGGAGGAAACAGGATTTTTCTGGATATTTGCCATTGTTCAGTGATATAATACAACCAGTAACACTACGTTTCGAGATCTGCAATCTGAACTCTTCTTCAGGTAAATGCCTAAACTAATGCATGACTACAATTTAGGTTAAAGTAAACAAAACACACCAAAGCGTTGTGACACGCATAGGCCAGGAACCACAACAGCCATGTTGTGTGTCTATTCCATGCACACTGACTGCTTCCTTCACAATCCTTTCATCGTACAAAACAAACTTCATACAACAATTTGTAAAAGCATTTATCATCTAAAACTTATAAAAACTAAAGGTTATTGAATAGTACACCGAACCCGGCTGTATGCAGAAACACTTGTTTACTATATAATAATGTTTTAATGGGTTTCAGTTTCTTTATTATATTGATATATAATTTTAATAACTAATTAATAATAATAAAAATAATAATATTTGATAAAAAAAAAAAAAAAACTATGTTTTATCTAGTAATAATTCTACACTGTCATTCTCACACATTATACATAATTCATGTTTAAATACAGTACTAACTGTTTAGCTTAGTACCGACTCTACGTTATGATTGCACCTTTCAATAAAAACATTAATTGGCACACACACGAATGCAGTCGTCATTAACTACTTAGCGAAGTATAATAATGACTCACTCAATTAGTCCAGTATTGTGTTTGACACCGTCATTCAATCGGTAAGTGATTTTGGACCACAGGATACTGTGAGATTTTATATAAATATTCACAATTTCGGGGAAATACTAGCGAAGTGACATCGAAGACCAGAAAGCCGAGTTTAGGTCAGATTTCGAGATACGAGGCGGTCCGGACCGGCGAGACGTCGGTGGGACAGGCCATCTTTGATAATTTACATGCATAGTGCTTGAACATTATTTATTAGGCCATAAATCTAGTTTTTTGCCACTCGGTTATGTAGTACAATCCATAACACATCAGTGGAGTGGTTTTAATTCCCCTCCCCCTCACCGTCCCACCCCCGCCCGCCGCTATCTACTTCGTGACCGCCCGCCATTACTTATCTGTTTATTTTCATTTTTTAAAGTAACGTTACTCCCTAGCAGTAACAACGCGTCGCGCGTCACCTCGCACAGCCTGCACCCTTTCATTATCCAATATCATTCAATAATCTCGTTAATGTTATTTACTATATTATTTAATGTCTTAATTACTACAAATTCCGTCACACGGTGGACGTTAACTGATCCGTGCTTCTACTGCCGAAGTGGAAAACGGCTGAATGGTCCTTTAATTTAATTCACACCTTTATATGTTTAAGTTTATTAATGAAAATTAGATCACAATGACGGTTTTTTGCTGGGTTCAGACGCAACTACACATTATCTATGACAGTGTAAAGTTACCGTGTTACAGTTCTCATTGTAATATTGAGTATGTTATTCACAGCTATTAGATTAAAATTCACTGGATTATTAGACTAAATTCTATTACCAAACGGGAACTATGTATGTACTGTATGTATACATAAATGTGGTTACAAGGACATTTTTGGAGACAATCAAAATGTTAGCCTACACATTTGTATAAATTTATTTTTACAAAAATTATGATATTCAAAGAAATAGAAAAAAATAAAGAATATGTATTCAAAAATTACACACGAGAAGTACACACATGAATATAAAATTTATACGTCGCACATTTAAAGGAAATAAATAAACATTTGACTTATATTAGTTTAAACTGTATTATAAATATAAAAGAATTGTAATAAGATACTTATTCAAGAGCAACCTAATACAACAAATTAATTTAATATTTCCTGATGGAAATTAGATTAACGTTTTGTGATCTTTTAATGATAATTCACCTGATATACAAACTTGACTCTTTTGAAAGTTTTTATTATAAAGTAAGACAATTTAAAAGTAATATTAGAAAGTTTGATCGTACACCCAAGTCGAGTATCGGATCTTTCAAGTTTCACCATACGTTATTAAAGTCTTAGAAAAGGTAATGTATATAAAAGCAGTGGCTACAAAATATGAAAAACCCTAGATATAGCCTTTATTTCTTAACAAATTTTCGTTGTTTCTCATTTATGTATAAAATTAATTAAATTACAAAAATCTATAAACAGTTATGATAACAGTTTTGTTTCAAAATATATTATTGTAATTAATGTTTAATTAAAGTGTAAAAGATTTTAATAATTGATGATAGAAGCAAAAACCCAATACAATACTTAGGAGGGAATAGAGCAAAATCAGAAAAACTCATTTATTGATACCATACCACTTAAGAGCAATGAAAAGCTTTATTTAAGAGAGTAAGAAAGAACAAAAGAATTGTTTCGTTAAAGAAGACAAAAATCACTAGAATTATAAATGTGTATCCGTAAGGACGTAAGCCAGTATCCCGTTTCTTTATATGCATAACTCGTACATCTTACGGCTTGCGCTTTTTCAGGGAATCATCATCACATTCAACCAACAGTCTAAATAAATTCACTAATTATTACATTTTTCTCTACTTTCAATATTCTAATAAAATATCAGAACTAAACTGGTATAAAACGTCACTTAGCCACTGCATAGTCCATTTCTATAACTTGGTGTTTTTACTCTCTTATAAAATTTTAACAAGTATATAAAACACTCCAGCTCCGATAAACTGTTCATACTCTTCCTTCGTAAAATATTAGAGAAAAAGTAATATTCCTGTTTTTATCTTTTTTATATAAAATAGAAAACATACAAGTTTGAAACATTACGCACAAAAGTAAAAATATCAATGTTAAAACATCGATAGTCATTGTCGAATTTGAAAATTCTTAGGTCAATTTAGCAAATTAATTTTGCACTATTTTATACAATAAAAAATTTAAAAACACTACAAAAATAATGTTTGTTTAAAAAAAAGAAAAACAAAAAAGAGAAAAATATTAAGCTTTAATTACAATTATAGGCTTTTTATTATTTTTTAATATCTAAGGATATTAGTATATTTGTTATAAAACAGAAGCAAAACCATTAATACTAGGTTTCAAACACAACATATTTATTCGCTTTTGATAACCTAGCACCACAGATGTTTTAAACACAGAATGTGGTGCAAGAACATTGGTGTTTTTGTAACTTTGTCTCACTAAACGACATTGAAAGTGTAAATGTTTGTATTGCCTTAAAGCATAAATATTGAATTATCAGTTTATAAAAATAAATAAATTTAATGACAGATGTAATTACATCTATTGAACGAGTTGTGCCAGGTTTCGCGAGCACGTTATAAACTTATAACTAATTTATAGTGTGAAAGAAAGAATGGGTTCCATAATTTCCTCCTCAAAATAAATACGTTCTAGGTTAGATTGCTCTGAAATGAAATAAATCTTGATTGTAGTTGTTATTCAGCTATTTGGTGCCTAAATCATGGTATACATTTATCTAAATTGGAGCTGCAATAGCCGTGGTTAGCGCGACCTTCTGAGAATCTTACCGCCCAGTTGGCCGTGACTGTATGCTAGGAGTTCCCATTTTCAAATTTGGGTTTTATAAAAAAATCACTTATATTTGGCATTTTTCAGTAATTGCTCTCAATTTGTATTCTTACTAAGTTTTAATTGCGTTATATTTGCAATAAAAAATCCTGCCCATTATGAGGAGAAGGGATAAAGATGTCACACCTTATTAAAACATTTTTACGACTAACAATGAAATCTTGACTATTTGGTCCCATCCGATGACCAAACGTTGAAAATTCTATTTAGAATTTTTGTTTAAATTATTTTTTATGTTTTCGGTATTGTATTGCCAAAACTACAACATGACTTGTATTGTAATGTACACAATTTCTGCTAGGGCAATAACATTGTAAATTGTGAAGATGCTTTAATGGAAGTGGAGTGCAAAATGAGATGTAGACGGCAGTCTCATGGTTTCCAGTGAGCCTCGAGAGGACGTAGTGGTGTCCCTCGGTGTTCTTCCACAGCTCTGTGTCCGAAGAGCCGAGCTATGACTAATGGTCGGACCTCAGCCGCACTCGGCGATAAACAAGAGGTCCTGACAATGTTCGTGGGGAGTTTGGGCAGTAAAGCAGACCGAGCTAACATTATACCCGTGTGTTGCAGGTCCGGTGCTGTGTCTGGAGCAGGAAACATGGCGGCGGGGCGGCAGAGCGACCGGGCTGTCCAGGCGCCTCAGAAACCTCTGTTTCCTCGATCGAGAAAAAACGACAACTGGAGCAAGGTGTTATTAGGGGTTCCGACCCGCTCCACTTCAAACCGAACAATTATTTGGGAAATAAATTCTTCTATTTTTTAGTTGTTTTCTATCCCTCTCCCTCCTTTGTTCGATTGCGACTCTACTGCACGATCGCTCCTTGTTTGTTTATGGAGCTTTATGGACAAGATATAAGAGAAATACTTTTAAAAAGTCATATAAGATCAGTTTTGAGTACTGTCCTGTTTCATTACTCCACTTCAGGATCTAGAGTACATTGATGATGTTATGTGCTTAATAGTGTGCATGATGGAACATTGAACTCGGGTCACCACGTGTCCATGCCAAGTAAAAACTAAAGGCACGGTGCCTAAGATAGAATCATCACACACATTTACTCATGTTCCAAAGATGTATTTCAAAATATAATGTTTTAAGGCTTAATAGTTCAGAAGCCGAGAGCCAGATGAACACAACCCCCTAAGAGCAGCTCTAAGAAAGAAATCGATCGTGAGCTGCGCTAGTTTCAGTGGAGGTCGAAATGGAAGGGTACAGATAGGGTTAAATATTTGAAACGATAATACTTTCTCAGATCTTATTTTTTTCTAGCTAACACACTTAATACAATCATCAGACAAGGAAATAAATTATAAATCAGCCTTAGCTAACCAGATACAGACGCTTAAAGTAGAGACTTACTGTCACTTTATCTAGTTGTGATATAAATATTATGTTTATACCTGATGACCGGTTTAAGTTTATCAAGCTGTAAAAATGCAATCTGGGGACAAACATTATTGTTTTATGCTTTTAACCTTTTAGATACTCTTAAATTTTGACCTCCACCAAAACTAGCGTGGCTGTCGACTGATTTCTTTCTCAGAAAGAAACTCTTTATCGTTTTTAAGAAAAGCTGGGTCGTGTGCTTATACAGTGCAATTGGCTTTTTTCGAAATCGGTCGAGAAATAATGAAGATATAAGCTTTTAACTGTGTGATGCAAGGCATTAGTTTTATTGTATATACTACGGCAACATTACCGTGCACCACAACAGTTAAAGCTTATATCTACATACTTACTGACCAATTCGTATGATTTTGGGAGTCGAAGGTTTTGTGTGCTAAATCTGGTAACTTTTAATATTAAAAAAACTTTCACACTCTCATTAGATTTAAGGTATTAAAGTTTAACAAATTCAACAGTATGGCATCTTGAAACATAACATGATACTATAATATTATTTTTTATCTTGATTTGGGACTGCAAAAACAGCGATTGTGCACATTTGAAATTTACTTTTGCTGGTTTCTGAAATAAATAATAAATATAAAACACATACACACTCAGGCCAAACTACGAATTTCTGACCCATATTTGTATTACGAGTACATTTTGTTGTCTAGTTAATAAGTTCGGATTCCAAACATATTACCGGAGAGTATTTAAACACCCTGCATAACTCATACAGGTTCTTGCGATAGAACCGTAATTTTAAAATTATAAAATGCTGAGTTTTAAAAGCATACACTTTAGCGTTAGTTATAGAAAAGTGCATGTGTTTATAAGCAGTAGCATATTCCATCATGATAGTGTAAAATGTGACGCCCAGAATATGATTCATCATATTAATTGTAAATGTTGCAACACACTATACATTGAGCGAACATGTTATCATCTTAGAGCCAGAATATTTGGTCATAGATGTGATACATTTCATAAACATAAGGAGAAGGCATAGTCCAAACGTGTTTTGAACACATAAATACAGAATTGAAGAATGTTATGATTTCAAAAGAATTTATATAGTCTTCCTTTGTTCTGGAGAAATTTTTATTAGAAAAGGTGAACAATATTGAACAGACCTATCAGTAAATTCTTAATCCAAAACACAGTGGGATAAAATTAAGCTGTATACATACTGTTTTTCTCAAATTTATTTATACATCATGATGATGTTGTTTCTAAGGTGTATATGCTTCTGTTTCCTTCCATAAGATAACCATGTAATTATGTTACATATTCAGTAAACCATGTAATATAAATTAAAATTCAAAAAGATTGTCAAAAAATATTATTTACTGAATGTCATCACATATGGTCCGTCATACCATTTTTATATGTTAATATGTTTGTATATGGCATGCTATTGTTTTGCTATATAAAATTAGCAGCAATCGGTTTTTATCTGGGTTGGGTTTTTAATTATAAGGTATCGAAATAAATTTCTTTTATTGCTCCACAAATAATTATGGGAATTTAAATTAGTCATAGGGAATAACGGTTGAAAGTAAGGAAGTGAATCGTATTGCGATATTTATACTAATTACTGTTTCTGCAATGACGTTTCTTATAGTTTACAGCTTAAAATGTGACATTTTTGCAATAAAATATAATAAATTTTATCAATATACATTAGGAGGATATATATATATATATATATATATATATATATATATATATATATATATATATATTGTTTTCATCACTCTCTCCATCCATTTTTATATACATACACTAAATACTCTAGATACTTATTTTTAGGCGTTTTTCTGTGGACCTGATTACATGACATTCCCTAAATACGATTTTAAATACATAACATGTTTTTACACACAAAAATAACCTAAAACAATTATTTCGAATTTACTACCTTAACGTTCGGGTTAACATGTGCGGTGACTCAAGCTGGATTGATAATTCTGTTTCTATTTTCCTTAAAATATACATTTCTCTAGGACTCTTTACCTCTAACAATTACAGCGAAGGCTCCAGTACGGTGGTGCTCCCCTTTATATCACAGTCTGAGCTTTAGCGAAGCCTGTCATTCGTGGGACTGGAACAATTTCATTTCTGTCTGTCTGTTTACACGATATTTTGAAAAAGAACTGGCTTTATGAGCTTAAAATTGTTCATGAATCTTAATTATATATTAGGAACACTTAATTCGATGGTGGTACATATCACTCGGTGGGATTTGGCTGAGCGTTAGCGAATATTCCTACATTGGTCTTATGGGTAACCATAACGCCAACGAGAAAAATAGCAAAATAAAATAAAATGGTAAAAAAACTCAACAAGAAATTCAAACATCTCACATATTGACACATATAAGCTTATATAAGTTTATTGTTGTTGATTAGAAATACTTTTTTATATTATTGTTATTAATTCCTAGGTGTTTATAAAATGTTAATTATTGATACAGAATAGTTAAAAATTGGTTTTGTTTATTTATAAATCTATCAATGATTTATACAGTTTAGGTGGATGGTCTTGGTTAAAAATATAAAACTAATTTAAATGAAGTGTGGTGAATAAATTGAAGTAAATTCATAGAAAGTAGAAGTTTATAGGAGAATTAATTAGGGAACACTATTGTTGATCCTAGTATGTATTTGGGTTATTGATAATTTCAGTGTTCATTATGTCAGATTAAAGCCGATGATAATATTAAGATTAATGTTTGTTAATGCTGTAAATGTAACGAATTCCAAAAGATTGGCTGATGAACAGTTTGCAATATTGAAGTATCATATTAATTTCTCATCCCGCACGCGCTTGAGCGCATGGGATAATCTAATGCATGTTTGTTTGTAAAATCAAATTTTGTGAATAAAGCATTTTTGAACTTGAACTTGAACATATAACCTAACCATCCCAACGCATACTTCATCATTTTATAGTGACTTTTTGTGTCGAGTCTTATTATGTAAATACTGATATGAACTCAATTTAATGAACAAAACTGTGAATGTATTGTGTGGCGAGGTATATCGAGAAACATTTCATCTGTACGTTTTAAGTTTTGCGTGACACTTAATTTCTACAAGAATAGTTCTAGGATACGTCATTTACGTATTAACTTCTATTTCGGATAATTATCGTTCTGTTTATTTATCCGCAGGATATACCGAGAATGAAATGAGCCATAGATTGGAAATGTGTCATGGAACTTGAGCGATACTGTCAGCATTACGTATTAACTTCTATTTCGGATAATTATCGTTCTGTTTATTTATCCGCAGGATATACCGAGAATGAAATGAGCCATAGATTGGAAATGTGTCATGGAACTTGAGCGATACTGTCAGCATTACGTATTAACTTCTATTTCGGATAATTATCGTTCTGTTTATTTATCCGCAGGATATACCGAGAATGAAATGAGCCATAGATTGGAAATGTGTCATGGAACTTGAGCGATACTGTCAGCATTACGTATTAACTTCTATTTCGGATAATTATCGTTCTGTTTATTTATCCGCAGGATATACCGAGAATGAAATGAGCCATAGATTGGAAATGTGTCATGGAACTTGAGCGATACTGTCAGCATGTGTGGCGTCAGATGTACGCGATGTGGGCGTACATCTACAGGTATCTTGTCAACATTGAAGCGAGCCCCTCAGATGTAGTTTTTGATGAAAGGAGAATTGATAGTCAACAGTGCCCTAATCTCTATGCCATGGATTTTCTTCTCGAAAGACCGAATAAGGATGTTACTATATTACTGGTGTAAACTAGTGCTTGAATTTTTCTCATGGCTGGTAAACCCGAGAAGAAGGAAACTTTTCGAGAATTGGGATCCTATAAGTAAAGAGTTGCCGGATGGCAGGGCGTTTTTTGAACGAGCGCTGTAAGCTAAACAACATTGGATATTTATTGTTAATATTAAAAATAAATATAAGGTTATAAACTAAATCTCGGTCAATTTTTTTTCTTTACGTCTAAAGCATTCTTATTTAGGTATGAGTGAGTAGATTAGGGTGGGTTATTTTATATTTGAATTAGGTAAATTATGGTTATATAAGTTATTCTATGTAAGTTAAAAGGTTTGCAAAGCGTAAAAATTATCAGATGTGTCCAAATTGTTGAATTTTACTGAAACTAATTATAAACATTAGCATTTAAAAATGTAAATTATTCGCATAGTTTTTCAGAGTTATTAAAGTTTTCTCAAATTTGTTTATTTGATAAGTATCCAAGAATGTAAGAAAAAAATATGGATCATCCAATAGGCGTAATCGTGTTCCGAGTTAATGCAAGATACAATTAACGTTTTAACTCTTTTACTTACGTAAACAATGCGTTATAATGTCAATGAACGTAAAAATGAATATATCAATGTGCATTCACAATGAGAGAGTCTTATACTAGATATGTTTTTGAAATGTAAAACCGCCATTATTGAATGAGACCTTTATAATCTATTGAATGACACTACTTATAGGTTGGAACTTCATGAACTATATGGTTATCTCAAAAGATTACTATAAATCAACCTACAATACAATGCTTATAGTATTTTTAAGTATGATGAAAAATGTAACTTAATTATAATTAAATAGTTAAAACATTTAGTAAACATTGATAACACAAAAGAAATATAATATAGCGAAGAATAAATGGTTTTTGGTTAACAAGAAAACATTTCTTTTAGAATTAAAATTAGAAATATTAACAATAAAGTAAAAAGAAGATCATACTAACCTTTGACTAAATGTGCTAGACTAAATCTGATACTGACCGTGTAAAAACAGTTATTATGATGATTTACTAATTGTAACGATTGTTCTAGCTAGCAGTGGAATATGACTATTCAGTAACAGGTTAGACCACAACAAACCAAATAGTAAAAGTATAAAAAAAAACAGTTATTATGATGATTTACTAATTGTAACGATTGTTCTAGCTAACAGTGGAATATGAATATTCAGTAACAGGTTAGACCACAATAAACCAAATAGTAAAAGTATAAAAAAAAACAGTTATTATGATGATTTACTAATTGTAACGATTGTTCTAGCTAACAGTGGAATATGACTATTCAGTAACAGGTTAGACCACAATAAACCAAATAGTAAAAGTATCAAAAAAAACAGTTATTATGATGATTTACTAATTGTAACGATTGTTCTAGCTAACAGTGGAATATGAATATTCACTAACAGGTTAGACCACAATAAACCAAATAATAAAAGTATCAAAATAAACAGTTGTAGAGAAAGAGGACGAGTCACAGTTCGTTAAATGCAGTCAACAGGTTCCTTTTCGGAGTTCACAGTAAACCAGATGACAGAAGTTCGTTTGAATGATTAAAGCAAATTTGTGCATCACGATCTAATTCTTTCTTCATTCACACAAAACTGAAGAAGGATTAAAGAAAGATTTTGGCAGGTCAAACAATAAAATATCTAAAAGATATGACGGTAAAAACTGTTCTGGTGAAACATATTGCCTGTTTAATTAATGTTAAAAAATGTCTTCTGATGTTTCGTAAATGTTAGTGTAAAGCCTTCTTTACAATTTTGACGGCCTATTATGGTGGATGGGAAAGAGATAGCGATCTCTGGGTTTCACCATTGTTTAAGTTTGTTAATGCTCTTAAACATGAGGGCGGTTTACATTTAAAATTTTTTTATTTTCCTCAAAAATCCCACAATTTTGGGGGACACACAAATTTTCAAAATCATCAAATTAAACTTCCTTTCTACATTGCACCGCTGCCCAAAGGACATGTACTTATACAAACTTTTAAGGGGGTTCGGTATGCCCTATCCTTCCCATGTTAATTTGGCAAAATTTTATGTACCTTTTTTCTCAGAAACCGTTAAAGCTATCATCATCAAACTTTAGGACACTACTATTTAGACATTTTTTAACATTTAGAGCGGAAGACATTATAAAAATCTATTTTAAATTTTTATTAAAAAAAATTATAATTATAAATTATTTTACAAAAAAATTAATAAATTTTTTATTTACAACAAATTAAATAAAAACTTCTTTTTTTAACTTTGTTCCGCTCTAAATGTTAACAAAGGTCTAAATAGTAGTGTCCTAAAGTTTGATGATGATAGCTTTAAAGGTTTTCTGAGAAAAAGGTACATAAAATTGGCCAAATTAACATGGGAAGGATAGGGCATACCGAACCCCCTTAAAACAAATAGAGGGGGGGGGGAGGTCCTGAATCTGTATATTGAATAAAAAAGGTCCTCACTCTGTACATTGAATAAAAAATTATTTATATTATATCAATAAGGTCAAAGGTCGTCGGGCGACCTGTAGCGGTGGGCAAGCACGGTGCTCGGCTCTCCTCTAGGACAGAGCGGTTGGCCCTTGGCTAATGTAGAATAAAGCGCATGAGTGACAATCACCTGTTTAGGTTACATACGTTTTTGTTCTTTTGTTTCCCCCAAGATCAATATATTTTCAATGTATAGGATAGGTTTGATAAGGGTATAACAATGTTAGGTTATAATTATGTATGTTAAAATATGGGTAGGATAGATGCTTTACAATTAGTGTTGGGTAAGTTTTGTTCTTTTAAACGGAAACATGCAGAGTTCGAATGGGTAGAAAGTGTGGTCGGTATAATCCATAAGTCCCAATTGTATGCCGATAAATGGTTTTCCTAATAAACAAAAAAAAACTTAAATCCTTTATTTGGGGTTTAAATAACAAAACTAAGCCTAATTTAGATTTACAAATTCAAATATAACGGATAATGCTATTCTAATTTACGTAAATTACATATCTACTCGTATATATAATATATTGAATTACGTATTGGTTTTAAAATAGTTTGGATTTGTTTGACAACCAGCTTCCCTCCAAAATAAAGGCTACAGTAAATTAGAGGCGTTGTCCTTGAGTGGTTGTAAATTTGATTGGTAAACATTGACTTATGTCTAAGAATGTTTTACGGTATACGCGGATATAGAGGTTCAAGTAGTTTTCGCTTGCACGAGAAGCGGGGACTGGCAGTTTAAAAAACCTAAATCAAACAACTATGTTTCAAACCCTCTTTTCTGTATGACAGGACAAGCCTTTTCAATTAACTATCCCTAAAGTAACTTCAGTAATATTCATTAATAAATTAAAATATTAGTCATCAAGTAAATTATTCTTCTACTTGGATTGTAAGAAATGATACCAGTAGAATTACAAATTCTTACGGGTTTAATTGCCTAATTTCTTAAGACTTCAGTTTAAATTTCTTTAATTATTTTTTTTATTTCACAAAATCGGTACATCTATTTATTTTTTGTTTGTTTTGTTAGTAATCTCAGTAATGTTATACATATACTGTACCGGGTGTCTCATAAGCCCCCCTTATTTTTTTTATGAGCAGAGATGGAGTGATTTACTTTGGGGGATGTTTATATACGCAAATGTTTGACCCTCCCCTCCAAAATGGGGGATAAGTCAACACATCTAAATAGGAACCTCTATAAACGTGTCTCACATACTAACTAGTAACCAATAAGAGATAACATGGCAAAACACATCCATTGGTATTCCTAGGACTTCCTAATTGATAACATTACAAACAACGTGTATCAACGTTAATTAAGCAATTGTCCATCGTGCACGAGAAGCATCCAAATAAAAAAAGAAACAGCTTATTACAACCAATAACTATACTATAAGTAATATCAATAACAATAAAACATAATAAGAGAATATATATAACCAAAGATAAAAGAGCCATTGAAGTTAATATATCTATAAACAATAACAAGAAGAGATTGTGCAATATTCAATAATAATCGACAACATTAATCATGCATAGCTAGCAACAAGAGGCGTCCACGTCCAAACAAAATCCAGCTTATTAACAACCAATAGCAATACTCTAAGTAATATCTATACGATAGTAATAGCAATCACTAAAATAATTCAATAAATATAATAAAAACCATAACAATTATAAAATAATAAGCGATTAAATATCAATAACGTCGACGTGACTGATCTTCGGAAAGCCTCCGATATGAAGAAGTCCAACTTTTCCGGCAAAGTTTCCAAGACGTAGCATCCTGACCATGGAGCTGTTCATTTCGTAATTGGTCACGTGATGGAATCTACCAAAAAGTTCCTGTATTAGAAGGCAGACGAAAAACCACCAGAAACTCATGGTAATCAAGCAGACCGTTCGTAATTTTATAAAGAAACATTAGAAACATTTCTTCTTGCTGCTAAAGTTGGAAGACACAGCGCGTAAGCCAGACGATCTACAGGGACTTGAAATGAAATGAAATGAAAAAATCCTTTATTAAAGAGTTGGACTTAGGGCTATCAAGCCCTCTCTACCACTCAACCTCAACACTTCTCTGTACAGAAGATACAACATGCCTAATCACGTAGTCAAGGCGCCAGTAGTAACATAAACGCATGGCTTGTTACACAGGTTCCTATTACAATACACACACGAGACTCCTACATCTCCCAAACTTCAGAACGGTTTACGTTCAGCGAAACACCCTATAACTGTAATGTTAAATTTATGTTATTGTGGATGTTGTGTTTAGCTCCAGTTCACTTTAGTACAGTATCTGGAATACTTAATTCCTGGAATCTGCAGTCATGTTCGTCGGAAGACATAAAAAACAATTGGCGACAAAAAAGCTCAAAATGAAATTTGTAAAAGTTTTACACTTCAGAGATTCCTAGACTACAAAATTAAGTGTAATCTAGGCGAAGACGCTGGACTAAGAGAAAGGTGAACTGGACCTAACCCCTCTTCACCATAGTTGCGTTATGTGTTAAGATATATTGTTGTAAAATACATATATTCAGATTGCTAATAATTGTATACATGATATAGGTAATATTGTACAAGAAAAATCCTGTGATGTCAATATTACAATATAAAATGCAACAACGATGCATTTTATCAATGCTAAATAGATAAATGATTGTGGAAAATGAGTATTAAGGGTCCAGTTATATGTTTTGGTGTAAAAAGATGAATATGCTATAAAAGTAATGAACAATTATTGGAATATTAATTGTTTACAAAGCTGAATTCATAGAAATGCTCGTATAAATATGTTTTATAACAAATAAAAAACGTAAACACTATTTTACAGGCCACATATAACAGTTTCATTGAAATTGAGAGAAATGTCTGTAAAGTTATACAACAGTGTAAATAAATAAATAAATAAATAAAAATGCCTTTATTGACGAGTGACACATCAGCTCAATACTGCTTTACAGCACAACTCCTAGTCAAAGAACTTACACTAAAAATAACAATTAAAACATATTCAACACAAATTCAAAACTGACAACAAGAGTAAGAAAGTAATTAACACACAATCAAAATAATATCAAAATATATGAAATAACAAATAAATAAACTATCTATACATGTGAGACTGATATTGCTTCAGTCTCTTTTTGAAAGCCGAGACCGATAGCTGCTTGAGGTCACAGGGGAGATCATTATAAAGTTTAGGCCCGAAGTAGGAGAACCCTCTCCTTCCCACCTCAAGCCTAACCCTTGCAAAATGCAGTAGCGCGTCCTGTCGGGTACCGCGGAGAGCAACCTCCCCCCGGGTCACAAGTCTATCCACCAGGTACCACGGCTCCCGCGCCGCCAGCACACGGTGGACTAGAGTGCAAGTCTGCATCCTGCACACGGCTTGTGTTGGCAAAAGTCCGGCAGCATCCCGAAATGCAGACACATGCTCCCGTCCACGGAGGCTGAAAACAAAACGGACAGCTGCGTTCTGCAGTCTTTGAATACGGCTCATTTCATCATGCGTGATGCTATTGCCGTATGCAGGAAAACAGTAATATAGCACTGACAGAATTATTGATTGTACCAGTTGGAGCTTAGCTGCAACTGGTAGGATGGTTCGGTATCTGTACAGACCCCTAAGCCTCCCCAAAGCCTGTTGAGAAACATAAGTGATATGGTCAGAGAAGGTGAGACCACTGTCAAGCACCACGCCCAAAGTCTTGACAGCGTCACTCACCCTTAGCAACTCGTCACCAAGTTTGACTTGCACAGCTGCCTCAACGACACGTTGGATCATGGTGGGAGGTGCAACATGGATTACTGTGCATTTGTCAACATTCAATTTGAGACCGTGCCTTATCGACCATTGACCTATTCTCAAAAGATCAGAATTGACTGCCACAATAGCCTGGTCGATTGAGTTCAGCTCATAAGACAGATGCAATTGGCAGTCATCAGCATACGCATGCACGTTGCAGTGACGCACACAATCGGTTAGGTCGGCTGTATAAAGGGTAAACAAAAGAGGGCCCAGACAACTTCCCTGCGGCACTCCTCTCGATTTCTCGAGGGGATGTGAGACTTCGGAACCCATCTTAGTCACCTGTTCTCTGTTTTTTAAATAAGGACTTAACCCAGGTAATTGCATCGTCCTGAAAGCCCAGATATTTTAATTTCGCAAGCAGTAATTCATGGCTTATGGAGTCGAAGGCTTGAGAGTAGTCAAGCATAACTACAGAGCTACACCTGCCTCTATCCCTCGCCTCAAACAAGTCTGCAAACATATTCATCAACGCAGTGCAGGTGCTATGGTTTCTTCTGAATCCTGACTGCAGTTTTGGGAGCAATCGTTCTGCGTTTACGTATTCAACAATTTGTCTAGTTACTAATTTTTCAAGGACTTTAGACATAGCTGGTAGTATAGATATTGGCCTCAGGTCATTGACATCTTTCGGGTTAGGTTTTTTTGACAAAGGGTGAACTATACTTGTTTTCCACTCTTTGGGAAACTCACCAGTTGACAAAGATTTGTTCATTAGGTGGGTGATAGCACCAATGGCATATGGACTGACGGCTTTTATCATTAAAATACTTATGTCATCTACTCCAACTGCCCTGGAGGTGATCTCATTTATAGCCGACTTTACTTCGTCCTCTAATATTCTTCTAAAAACAAAATTATTGACCAAGGCCCCACGTGTCTGTCGATAGTAATTGTTTATCAGTTCTTCGTCTGCTTCATAAAAGGATCCCATATTTGAGAAATAGTTATTTATTTAATTCACATTTATATCTGCTGGGAGGTGGTTTTTGCTCTTTTTCTTCACTATATCACTCTGCTTCAGGCACGTCCAAAACCCCTTAGAATCCTTACAGTCAGTCAGTTTTTCAACAAGGAAATTCTTTTTTTCTTTGCGTACAACACCGTTTAATCTATTTCTAATATTTTTATATTCTATCCAATCACGCTCTTGTTTAGTCTTTGCAAATTTTTTTCGTAACTTATTCTTCAATTTTGTTAAGTCAATAATTTCTTTATTTCTCCATGGTGCTTTCTTCTTCGTTATTCTTTTTGTCACCAAAGGTGCCAAAGAATCAAAAATACTTCTCACATTTGAAGCAATAAAACTATTTATACATCTCACCTCCGTCATTTCATAGGTACATTCCCATTTTACTTTACTCAGATTGGCTAATGCACCCTCAATGTCAAACTTTGAAAAATCTCTATATGTTACAAACTTGGCAACGGTTTTTTTTTTCTTTTCTACACATTAGACTGCAGTAAATGAGTTTATGGTCAGTAATTTTCATATTCCTGTGATCCAAAATACTCGAAACATCAATCACCCCACACGTTTCAAGGTGAGTCGCTTTATTTGTTATTATATGATCTATCAGTGTGGATGATGTGGCAGTAACTCGAGTAGGTTCCGTTATGTGGTGTACGCTATTTGTCATTTTTAACAGGCGACGAAGATGTTTGACTTCTTGACAGTGACTTGACAACAAATTGATGTTAGTATCACCCAAGCATATGGACTGAGTCCACTTCAACTGCGATGTCCACAAACAGTGCCTGAAAGAAGGAGTCGAGGCAGGTGCTACTAACACTAGGCGGCCTGTACACTATGGCAACGGCGAGCTTAATACCCCTTATTTTAAGGACTACAGAGATAAATTCTATGCCTGGATCCACGCTAGGTATATTCTTTCTCTCGAAAGTCAAACCTTCTTTAATGTAAAGAGCCACACCTCCTCCGGCTCCTACTATTCGGTCAGCTCTCAAAAGCGTGTATCCAGGTATCTCGTAATGGTCAGAAGGGGTGCTCGGACTGAGCCAAGTTTCTGATACTCCAAACAAATCCAAATAAAAGTCATCTATAAATGATGACATCTCCTCGAAACCCGTGTTTAAAGAGCGCATATTTAGGCGCATAAATAATGTATGCTTTATTGCAAATATTATTTTATTACATTAAAGCAAGACCACCTTTGGTTGGAGGGAATTAAATTTAAAACTAAAGAGCTTGGAGAATTCTAAAAGTTTTTATGTGTTAATACCTATTTACCCACAGTACTTGTACAATTAAATAATACTTATAACAAATATTATGTTGAACAAATGTGTTTCTTTACTCAAATCCCTTTTTTCGTCATAAAACCGTTTACTCAAAACCAGTAAAGACTTTAATCACTTCTTAAAAAAATATTGGAATTTTGCTAAATTGCAAGTAACTAATATCAGTGTTATAATGAATGATATGTTAAATTTGGGCAACAGTTAAATTGAAGCCTTGATAGACGCGTCACGAATCATGTGTGTTTGGGATGTAGATTTAATTTGAGAACTTTATACATTATGAATTTTCAAAGTAAATTTTGAACTGCATTTAAACTGTTTCTGACTTAATTGTTTTTTTTTTAATGAAAATGGGATTTTGGGCTATTATCAGATTATACATGACAAATTTTAGCAAAATTACTTAGCGGTTATAACTTAATGACAAAACTATCAAACCATTATTTTGATACCGCCCCTTATACAAATAATATTGGTAAGCAAAGAACCAAAAGATGTTGCTAGGAACTATTCTATTCACATTCGACATATGCAATGATGTATGTACGTGTGTATGTGTGTACGTGTGTACGTGTGGATGTGTATACAGGCTTACTATCGGAAGATATTTATCAAATAATGTTGTGTACATATAAAATACGCCATATTTCCATTTTTTACCTATAATAAAAGCAATAATTTCGTAAAAAAATATAAATTTCTGGAATACTATTGAGAGTACTTGAATGCTGAATTCAGCTCCAGTTCACCTTCCATTCATTCATTGCAGCCTCTAGTATCCGACGCTGTCTCAAAATCGACTCCCATAATCTGGAGTCACGCTCCTCCGAAAGGGTCTAAAGAAAGTCGACAACGAAGAAGCTCAGAACGAAGCTCTACATCGATCGTTTAGACATCAGAGACACTCATGACTCTATAGAATACCAAACAATATATCTATAAGATGTCTTGTTGACCCTGGATGAAAACACAATTGAGTGCTTGATTTTGACATTTTGAAAATGTATGTGACTTTTTAATGTAGTTAAATATGTTTTAAGATTTTAAACTCATCAATCGTTTTTAATTGCGAAAAAAAAAAACTGTTTTTTTACCAAGCAGAATTTGGTAGTAACATATATTATGGTTTTTAGTACATTTTTACCATTTACAGCCGAATAAAAACTGACAATCGTAGATTGTTACTTTTATTAACAATCTCCTCAAAATACATATGTCTGAGTTTTTAATGCAGTTTGAATCGCAGATGCCTGGAAACAAGCCTCTGATCTACAATCACAAAAAGAATAGTACAAAGATAATGATAAATTTATGGTTTATAAGAGAGAAATCTAATATTGTAAAAGTTAACATTATAAAAGTGTTGGACTATCGTCACACTTTTTTCTAGCTCTTTTTGTCATAAGTTTGCATTCATTTTTAAGTTAACTTTTACACAAGGTGTTGTGTTTTAATTTATATGCAGGGTTAAATACGCCCCTGGATGGCTTAATACATTGTATTGGTTTAACTTCTGAAAAACTCTAGAAATGAAAATAACATTTTAATAACATCTAATTTTCTGTAATTTTGGTCATCGATGACTTAAGAGGACGTCCATTGAAATACATATTAACGACCATAAATCTTACAATAATAAAATTCTTACAACCACTAAAGTAAGTTACTAAGGATTATTAACACAAGGCAGTTATGATAATAAGCAACAAATTGATGAAAAAGTTTATACTTCAGTAGTAACACTGTTTTGGGACTGAAGTGTGGGACTATCGTCACACTTTTTTTCTAGCTCTTTTTGTCATAAGTTTGCATTCATTTTTAAGTTAACTTTTACACAAGGGGTTGTGTTTTAAACGACTTTACATATTTAGTACTTGTTCACTATATTTTAATAATTTTACATTAGTTAAGTCATTTACCTGAAAAAGAGATCAGATTTCAGATCTAGAAACTTAGTGTTACTGATTGTATTGTATCGCTGAACGATGGCAAATGTCCGGAAAAAATTCTGTTTCCTTCACAATCCTTCCATTGTGAAAAACAAACTTGACCAATAGTATAAGAAACTAGTATTTAATGGTATATGTTTATATAATTAAGCCGCTTGGCATTTAACACCTACTGTATCATAATCACGGACATTGAGGAAAATAAAAAATGGCATCCTAATCTTGACCTTATTCCACATCCTGGAATTTACCTTGACCTTATTCTGGATCTAACACCCAAGAATCGACAAGTCTATGTTGCGGCCCCAATGATGGAATTATGATACCATCGTAAATTCAACTTCTGGTTCGAAATATCAGCTGTACTGAAATTAACTTCAAAACAGTGCTCTTATCATACCAGAGGCTTGTACAATAATCGGAGTGAAAAACCAATGTTTATTGAACTCGGAACCACCACCAGTCGTAGAGTCACTTCACAAAACAATGGTTTGTTGTGTTATTTGCTTTTATACACTCAGCTTGGTCGAAAATTAATGTTTTATGTCACTAGAGGATTTCAACTTATATATCATCTTCAAACTACTTAAATTCGTGTTTTAACAGCAGCTCTCATCGTATTTTCTTCTTATTCCTTCTTCCAAAACATTCCAAGAGACATATGTTTACAAGTAAGAGGTAAAATCGGCTGCATCCATCTGCGACCTTGGATTCTAGATCAGTTTTATTGATAATGTGCAGTTGATAACAATTTCACTGTTAACTCGCAAACCGGAATTTTTTTGTTTTAGTACAGGATGGCCATCATAAGATTTTTTTCACTCACTTATAAAGATAAGGAATTAATAAAAGTCATTTCTGTGACCAATTGCGTAAGAGAGTGAGGATATCGAAAAATATTACTTTGAACGTAAATAGGTCGCTTTATCTGTAAACGACGAAAGTTCTAGGACCATCAAAAAATGAATTTTGATCTTATTCTACAAGGTGTACAATAAAAATCTAGTAAAATAAAATTCATGAAAAAAATCTAAAAGTTCCCCTCTGGGCACAAAAAATACAGCTGACAACCACTCTCATCTCTCGAATTTGAGAGAGATGTACATTTATTAATAGAGATTGTACGATATTTGGTAAACACATTTAATAACAAGCTTTGTATGGCTTTGACACTTTTTGAAATTAAAACAAGCAATATAAATTTGAACGTAAATTTTAATTTTTCGTCCCATAATTTAAAATATATATGTTATGTATGTTTTATATTATAGTCTTTATATACTACTCAACTTTTATGTAATGTGATTAGAGCGGTACTGATCAGACGTTTTAAAAAGATTTTGTTCTTTGAAAACAACAAAATGGGGGGGAGCGTAGCGAAATCACACTTGAATATCATTTTAAATCGGCAAAAGCGATGTTTAAAATATGTTCTACAGAGTAAGATACAATATTGCTGGACAGTTTACACTAAAAGGATTCTACATGTATTCGATTTTTCTGAGGTACTATCGTACTATCGTACTTTATCTGAGTGACGATCATTATAAAAAAAATTAAATGTCAAAAAGAGAAATGTAGTTAAGTATTTAACTCCCATTCTGAGAACAAAGTTTGGTAGACGTTTACCCGAATATAAAGTCGCTTACACAATTGGATTGAAAATATAATATTTTTGTACCTACGAAAAAGCAGTACTCGCCTGGCTGACAGATCCTGGGCGCTGAAACATTAGGTGAACACTCTTAGGTATGAGCACTGTAGTCCTGTAGTGTACTACACAAACTACACACGATAAAATTATAATTTTTTTCTGTTATCAAATCACTAGCCCGTCAAATCGCACGCAAAAACACTTTCAGGTTATACGAACACTTAAATTTGTTAGCTACAGAAAAACATTATTATATAAAGTAATTTTAAATAAAAGAGTACAATTAAATACCCGTTCCACGGTGTACGAAATTCGGAATCTCATTGACTGTAGGTCCATGCTCAACTGTCCACCGCGCCGCTTTGGCGGAGTAATTAGGCCATACTTATCCCTGGCACAATAAATTAGTTAATCATGCGTAATTAGTAAAGGACTAACGATAAGGTAATAGTTCAATAATTACATCAACTTTATAGTAAATAGTCCAGTATTTATTGCGGAGACACAAAGGATATTTGTGTACCCATAGCAAACACCAATATTTACACACATGCCACATCGAGCTCTCATTTATACATACATTTTGACACTCACTCCGCTCCATTCATCACCACTTTTTTCCCACCTCAATTCGAGAGTAAGACTTCTGATTGTGCGGTCTCCCAGTTATACGCCATAAACTCGTTCACGCTATAAAACGCGTTCGACACTAAACAGCGTTTCAAACGAGCTTTATGCATAGGCGAATTTTTAATTTCATTTGGCAAGCTGTTGATGAGATGGACTCCTGCCTGTGAGGGCAAACATTCATGAACTAAAAAAATTATTTAAAATAATTAAAAATAAAATAATTAAATAGTTAAAATAATTTTAAATAATTCACCTCCAATACATTTAGAATATTTTCGTCCGAATATTTGTACTCATAAAAATAGTATAATATTAAATGGTTATTGCCATGCAAGTAGATGTACATGCATGGCAACTGTATAGTAATATCGTATGGTAACTTTTAGTATAAGTTTTTATATTTAGTATAAAGACCACCATTTATTAAGATTAGTACCTTCCCCTAAATCACCTTCAACTTTAATTATTCCACAGCAAATTATGCAACTTATATTATATAAGTTGAATAAATTATAAATAAATAATTAAATCAACTTATATATATATATATATATATATATATATATATATATATATATATATATATATATATATTGATTTGAATGTGAGATCCTCACCGACATGCCTGGTATGGCTTGGTGGGTCAAGTCCATGTATATAACACGAATAAATAAAATGAAACATAAACATAAATTAGATTTCATTACAGTTTTATCTCTAAGTTTCAAACTAGTCAAAACTGCAAATGCCATAGACATGTTTATATTTTTAAGTATTTTTAAAATTTTACAGGTACAATATTAACGCGTTTTATCTTGAAGTCTTATCCAAAATAAGGAGTGAAACATAGAGAAACAAAATTTCAAAATTATTCCTTAGCTATACCTAAGATTTAATCGTACTGGTGATTCAGTTTAATAAACTAATATGTTGGGCTGGTTATAACCCCAACCACATAATAAATATATTTCCTTAACAAAAGTACGGTTTGCACAGCAAGTGCAGACACAGGTCTAAGTCAAGTTTGATGTCGAGCATCTTTTAGTTGTATATTGTGTAGGAACCTAGGTCATGGGTACAAAATGTTTTTAATCATCAAAAATACCTTATCATCATCATCTTCTAGTTATAACAAAAACCATATGTGATAAGAGGTTTGATCGAGACGCAAAAATTCAACTCAAATATGATTTCCTTATCATTGTTATTGCTTATGTTATATTAATTTGTTTGTATTGTTTGAATTAGCTAGGTATTTTGGGTAAGAAATTCATAATGTATATGTATATACAATTTTCTCCGAAGTCTCCGCTCTTTAAACCAATGTGGAGCACTTATCCAAGGATCGGCCAAGCTCGTTGTTACTTCAAATGAGTGATTTTACTGTATTAATCTTAGTTATGGTATTTTTGAGGGTTATCGGTAAGTTAAGCCATCACGATAAAAACAAATCTCAATAACAAAGTATCTTGATAAAAAAATCTCTACAGTTTGTTATGTAGTTACACATATTGATATAAATATATTGATAACTACATGTCTCGATAACAACGTATCTTGATAACTGCATATTTCGATAACAATATATATCGATAAAAACCAAGACATATTGCAAAGACTCTTGTTAGTCAATGAACATATTATATATTGTGTGGTTTGAATTCAAAAGTTACATAGTATAAACTGTTGTACATTTTATGTTTTTCTTCACCGATGTATGAATTTTTATACTATTTAAATACTAATTAAATCTTACAAATGTTTACAACTCTTTGCATTAGTTACGAATGTGATATCATGCTGAAGACTCCGAACCAATGAAAGAGGATGGAGCTAAGTAGATAATTGTGCAGCTTTACGTGATTAGGGACAATCATCATGAACCGAAGCAATAAATATTTATAACGTTGTATCCGTGGTTTATTGCTGCATTTAATTATTAGGATTGAAAATGTTTAAAATCCATTTTCTATTTTCTATAATAAGTCCACGTAAAGAAATAAAAGTAAAGATCCAAGATATTTAAAAATTACAATGTTTTTTAAAATCCTGATGTTTTGATTGTATGGGGGGCAAGAAATACATTGATGCACATTTCAGTATTGGGGATGTCAGCTAAACGGGTCACCCACTGGAACCCTATTCTTCGGAATGTACTAAAAGTAAAAATTTTTTGTATTCCTAACTTGATACATTTTCGAAATATACGTTTATGCAAATTCTTTAAGAGAAAGTAGTGAAACGATGAGTAACATCCTTCACTACACTTCTGCGGCGAATGTTGCGTTTAGCTCCAGTTCAGCTTCTTAGTGCTGACACTGACATGACTCTTGGAATCTGGAGTTATGTTTGTCTGTAGAGATTCAAAAAAAGTCGGCGATGAAGAAGCTCAAAATTAACTCTTTACATCGTTTCGTCATCAGAGACACGTAGACAACAAATGCAGTGTAATATAGTTGAAGAGGTATTGTTATTGACTCAACAAATACACAATTTAGTGCACTAAGAGATGTCTTCAATATCATCTTAGGTTGTGAGTCATAGTCTTAGGACTGGTAAATGGGTATCTAAGTGTAATGGCAGATAACAGACTCCCGTGGTCACTTCTTGTTACTTATACAAATGAATATACTTACAAAGACAATAATAATGTATTTTCAGTGAGTTAAACGCTCTATTAACTTTAAAGGAAATGCGACTTATTAAATAATATACATAAATTTTATAGTGCATACTATACTTAGAGGAGGTATTTTGGCATGGGGAGGACATATCAAAGCATTTTGAATCCACCGGCTATCGTTCAGAAGGGTATGTTAAAGTCAGCTCTTGTGAGGCGTCACTCTTCAGAAGCTCTTTTTAACGAAATGAAAGTTTTGAATATTAGACAACTTTTGTTCGAACGTTGGGTTTATACATTCACAAATAAATACTAATATACTCTTTATGAGCCTATGATACATGACTATGCCACCAGTGCTTGAATTCGAATACCACGAGTGATATAATATTTTCGCTAATTAGCCCATATTGTATAGTCCACATTCTTTACAGAAATCTCCAGACAGATTGACTCGGAACCATAGACCAAAATTAAGCACTTAACTCAAAACAATTGAATGTGTACAACTGATTAGATTATATTGCAGTATGATTAGTTACAATTTATGGTTTGTTTTCTTTAGTTATTTCCATATGTTTGAAATTTGCTGTCATATCGAGTGTGAGAGCGACGCGTAAGTGGGTTTATATAGATCTGAAATGGCATGTGTACTGAGTGTATGCTTCCAGCATAAAGTTTTGCTAAGTGAGCCGAGAGGAGGATGTTGATGATTGTGAGTACCAAGAAGGGGGTGGAAGGGGGAGGGGGTCTGTCCGTCTGTAGCAACCGGTTGTGTCTTAGATACGTCCTGACGAGCTAGTGTCATCTGACTCTTACCCTATACGAGGGATAATTAAAATTTAAAATAAATATACGGATGACGTGTATTATGATGCATGTGAATCCTCCAATTAATTTCGTGTAATATTGAAAGAATAAACTATTTTTATTTGATTTGCTGGGTCAGACTGACACCGTATGCCATATTCCATAGGGCTAGAGGTATTGATTCAAGCCCTTCAAGGTCTTCACAGAGCACGACCATAACTGCTGGTCCAAACAGCTGCACTGGCTGAACTTTCCCATTTTCCACAGCAGTCCTGAACATGTCCTTTCCTTGGAGCAATGAATCCCCGATGAGATCGACGACTTTCTTCTTACCGACGGTCATATCTTTTGGGCTTTAAAGCCTGAGCTTTTTTTAATATACTTACTGCAAATAATTATAATTGTCTGACTTTAAAATCGAGATGACGTCTTTGTCCTACATCGGGTTGTTCTAGGTGCGAATATCGAGTTAAGCAATATCTCACCTTCCGCCTAGTGCAGCGTCTGGAATCTGACTCTGGAAGAGACTGACTCCTAAAATCTGGATTTCTCATCTGTCTGAAGGGATCGACAAAAACTAGGCGAAGATGTTGAAATCGAACTCTTTGCATCCTGATCTCTTCTGCTATATTACACTCGATAGCTACTGGGTAATCAGACTGACCTCCTTTGAGCCTGGGTGTGATTTCGAAACGATGCAAGGCGTTCATTTTGAACGTCTTCGTCACAGACCTTTAAAGGATCTCTTCAGACAGATGTGGACTCCAGATTCTTAAAGTTAATCTGTACCAGTGTCAGATTTCAGACACCCCGATAAGAGGAAGTTGAACCGTACCTGAACCCTTGATTACAGATCCCTCTGAACATTGAATCTGCCCTTCAACGTGATGAGTTGTTTTAGGTATTTGGAGCGTCAGTACATGAACAAATTGTAATTTTAATTGCTCAGTAGTGCGGTTCCGCGTGGCTCGTGAGTTTCTGTGTTTACCGACTTTTCCAGAGCGCCCCAGCAGACCGATAAATAACAATGAATAGATGATAATGTGGAGTTAATTTGGAGGGGCGCCTGGTCCGGTACAATTATACAGGTAGCGGCTAATGATAAGGACAGGGAAGGATGGGGCAGCGACGGCCGTGGCGCTGGCATGTTTTTTGTGGTGCCAGTCATGCCGCATGCCGCCAGTCGCCGCTCCGCGGGCTGCTCGCAGTTTCGCACGGGCCTGGAGCGGATCTCGCCGTCGCCGCTGGCGGGGTACACAAAAAGCCTCAATACGAGGTTTGCACGCCTAAGCCCGCGGCTGTCGGCCCAGCGCCGCCAAGCTGCCCGCGACTCGCCTGTCTCGAGGCTCCGGCCAAAGTGTAAAAAACGGAGGAAAAAAATATTTAATTTTTCGTCGTTAACACCAAATGTTGATTTATGATATTAAATGTGTGTAATGGTAGATGTGTTGCAAGGAAGGAATATAAAAAGTGGATTTCAATTTTCAACACCAGTCAATTTTTGGTTTCGACACGAAGTCAGTATTGATTAGTAATTTTTAACATAAACAAGGAGTATGCCTCTTTCCACAACACAAAAATAACAGTGGACGTTAATTAGTCTGTATTTTTAATAAATGACCCTTTATACACAAATTTTACAGTTACATCATTGTTAGAATGTTTTATTTAATTGTAGACAGTTCTCACGGAATGTAAGGGTTGGATGGAGTGAAAGGTTTACGAACACCGGTAAGCTCACTAGTATAATTAATAACAACTTGAAAGGTTAAGAAAAAAAGAGTATAATACATTAAAAATAACGTGTCGAGTATGGGATAAAAAAACGTGCAGAAAATCAAGTCACGCTTGTTGAGTCCACTTTTGAAAACTGCTATTGAAACAAATATTGTAACGTAATACCTGCTGCCACAAGAAAAACTCTGTTTTGTGTTTATTAATGGAGCATATAGAATAAGTGACTTGTCATCAGCAAAGATTTGTATTCAAGTAATAATTGAAATGTATGAAAAATCGAAGAAAAAAGTGTCAAACAAAATCAGTCCAAGAATAGACCCTTGTAAGACGCAACATAAGACCTGCTTCCAAGTCGAGAGGTAAGAATAAACCAAGCTCAATGTCTGACCATATACTGCATTGTGGTGTAATAAACCATCTGAAGATATGCTCGGTAATCTTTCCTTGCTCAGTTTATAAATGAAAAGATCAGACAGGTCACTGTACTTTTCGACCAATTCATAAACTGGAAATAGGTCTATTTCCAATACAAATATTGTTAAAACATATTTTATTTACTTTAATGATAGTGTAAATGTAATTAGAATATGTAACTGGAGGCAGGAGAAACAAAAACACGAAATGCTAATATCGTAACCGGTATTTTACTATGCATTGTCTGAATATTTATTGTATAAATGTATATGGTGTAACCGTTTTAGGGGGTACTCGTTTCCAGTAGTAAGTCAGGTCTAAAATCTATTATATAAAGGCAACTCTTAACCTATTCCTATAGACCCTAAACAATATAAAACGATGTTTTCAGTTATTCGTGATTAGACCCTCTAGAATGGTGTTCTGTTACGTGACAGGCATTATCTCGAGGGATGGTTTTCGTTCATCGGCATAGTGCGGGGCAGTACTGAAGGTTCCTCAGCTAGAACTGATGACCGGAGGCATTAGTGTAAGACGGGTAGAACTAGAAGTATTTTCTAATTTTTTTCAAACAATCATACAAAAAGCTTTCTTGGTTTTTTCATTTTTAAACTCCTATTTTAATAGTTTTAGATCTTACACTGATGCCTCCGGCCGTCGGATGGCGACGATTGAAAAATATATCTCAAGATAGTGAATATTACGCAACGGAATAAAATTATAGACAGTCTGATCAGACATGTCTACAAAAAGCTATCATATGTTATAATCTCATTTGCAAAAATGTATTCTATAGAAGCAAAGCTAAGTTTAGATACCCAATTTCAAGTTAGTTGTCTTTATAGCGATAATACATTTAATATTTTAACTGATATCGTAAATCAAACGGATTCTAAGTTGCTATTATTAATATGGAATAATGTATTCAATTGTTTTAGTGTTAAATAGTTGTAGTGAAACAAGTTTGAACTGCGGGCAGAAAACAGATTTTAACCTAAGTTAAGGTGGTTATTAAGGAATATAAATATTCTTCAGTGTATATGATATTCCTTGCTATGCCACTCCAAACATTTTAAGATAATTTTACCTGCGTGGTAACGCGACGAAGAAGCTCATAACGCACTTTTTATTTCATTTCGACATCAGATACACCTAGACCAGTCTAGAAGATTATATAAAATATTGAAATTGCAACATGATATCTCAAAGAATGATTGATTAAGTTTTTACTCCCAAGTCAACTTTTGATGGAATCATACAGAGTGTTCATGAAGTTTTATATTGTTACGCATTCTAAATAAAGATAACTATCACTATGTACAAACTTCATAACTATCACTTGTACTGTATACACCGCAACGCTTATAGTATATCGATCTGACTGCTGAATGATTTTTTAAACTTACTACTTCAAAATGGTTTATAAAATTGAAGCTCTGTATATGTTCTACATGCTAAATCAGTATTATCCACTAACGATACACTAGCTTTCCTCACTCCTAACTCGCAGTAATTACCAATATGTATAATTGAATAATTAATAACCGCTATTAAAGAATTTCTTTATGTATTTTCATTACAGATAAAAAAGTATTTGGTTATAAGGGCCTGTTTGTTGATGAATAACTCAACAATGATGACTTCTGATGACAGATGACTCAATAAGTCATTATTGTAAATAGACACGAATGGCAGCCGGTACCTTAAGTAGCGTAGTCGCTAATGGCTAAACTGCGTTATATCATTCGATATTGTTTATCCAAATATTGTTGAATTTATTCCCAATTTACTTTAAAATAGAGGTTTTGAGACATTTGGATTAAACCTTTGTTATGTCATACATGTTGAAGAGAGAAACCAAGTTTATTTTTTCACAATACCGACTTATAAAGTAGAACCAGGCCCGTACTCAGACCGGTTTTTAGAAAACATTTACCTGGGCCACGGCCTTCTCACCACACGTTTATTTGGACAGACCGTGTCTACCGACGGACGAGGTAGCTCAATCTAATAACTGTAATGTTTTTGTAGGCTAAATTTGTAATATCGTTTCATAAAAATTTCTAAGAAACTGTGATTATTACAAGGAAATTGTGGGGGGGGGAGTGAAGTGGTACGACAGGGGCGTAGTGGCTGGACATGATGGGGCCCGCCAAAGTTAGGTACGGCCCTGAGTGGAACATATGTACACATTTTAAATTGTGTATCACGAACGGATTTATTAGAATCATACATATAATTAGGCAGTTGGACAAGTAGGTTTTACTGGTATATTTATTGTTATTTTTTCATTATATTCGAAGTTTTCGAAGAACTTTTCATTAATATAAGATACCTGTGTAAACGTCGATATTTTTTAAACGATGATACACATGTCATTCATGTATAGGCCTATCCACGCAATTCATCCTTCCCATTTAAGGGACATAATTGACTCGATTTCTATCGACGCCTTTTATGAGAGTTCTAGACTATCATTGTAACGTAAAACTATGCTAGGGCGATGTGATACACATACATACATACACAGTTTTCTTGTTATTTCGGCCACATGTTCTATTATTTTTTTGTTTCCGTGGCCAGGGATACTGTCCCAAGTTGACTGCTTTGCATGGTGTTAAGTGTGATATATATAAAACACAGGAGGATAAGAATGTCTTAGACAGTCGTAGAGAGGAGTGCTGGATCCAATGCGAGTTGTGAACTGCATTGAAGACTAAAATTGTGCTGCGCGCAGGAGGCCCCGCTGATCGCTTATTCATGACAGAACAGCCGAGATAGACTTGTAACTAAGTGGAAAGTTACAGTAACAACTGGCCCAGATACATTCATTTACATACATCTCTGTTGACAGTGGTACCGGGTGACGACTGGTCTCGACCCGATCGAACTTAACGGTGAGCTCTGGTTCGAGAATGACGAGTTCGAGTCTCGTGTAGGGTCCCGTGGTTCTGTACGATTCAAGCAATCCAATTTGAAGCCGAGCTTCGGTGAGCAATCGGCCCCACACGTACTTGGTCCACGTACCTGTTCCAAACTACGCAGATGGTACATTCGGTCTGCACTCCTTCACACAGTATACTGAGATCTGAGAAGTGCGATCTTTCTAATATACGGAGCACGCCACACCATTTATTTGTCACGTAACAGGCGTCGCTGAGGTCGCATGCAAACTATCAACTCTATAGCTCATTTAATTTCCGAGATTTCCTGCGGACAGACAGACAGACGGACAATCGTAAAGACATTTTTCACCTCCGGCAGGAATAAAGCCTACTGAGACACAGCTTACAATGGCGCTCAGCCAGATTCTGTCCTTGGACGTGCACCATCATAAATACATTATTTGGTATATAGAAATGAAGTTTCACGCAAATTGTAAAGTCAACAGATAACATATTTCTCAAGATAACGCATTTGGCCACATAACGCATCCCAACTTTTTTTAAAACTTCCTTGGGTTTCGAAGCAATGTTATTTATTTATCAACGGTACAGCCATTTTGCAACAATATATAACAAACAGTAAACATATTAATACAAAAAAATTTGAAACACAATAAAGTTAAGTGGCAGGCATTACAACAATATTAACAAACAAAACCAGTCAAAATGAGGGAGGAGTCTCCATTCACGTGCGATTAAAAAACTGGAGACCCCTCCTCCAGAAGAAGTGATGGCACTCATTAAAAAAAGACCAATTTAGAGAAAAGTTCGTTGCCAAGGCGCTGGAGTCGAGGCAGAGGAGCAAAGTCTCATAGTTTCTATCGTGTTCCTGCGACCAAAGATGCCTCTAGAGCGAGTTGGAGTAGGGATGGGGAAATCGACCCGACTGAGAAGATAAGGAGAGTCAATAAAATGGATAAGAACAGAAATTAGGGTCCTGAAGTCGTCTTCTGAAGTGGGGACATGAGTCTTAGAAAGATCCCAAAAATAAAAGTTCCGGGGATCTAAGGAAGGTAATACGACGAAAAAGTGTGCTGGAATCAAATCTTGTCACCTAGTTTTCACATTTACTCCGCTCTTTTTCTTTTTACTATATGAATAAAAGTCAAATGTTGAAATCTCAAATAACTACAGTTCAATTAACGCATCATAGAACGCATTCTTGTAGACATTAAGTTTCATGCAAAATTTATAAAGTACAAATGTAATATTTTTCGATATACCTCGCCACATAATACATTCAGATTTTTTCATTTAATTGGGTTTGATGTCAATGTTTACATAATACAACTCGACACATAAAGTCACTATAAAATGATAACGTATATATTGCGATGGTTAAGATATATGTGCTAATATGTCAGTGTTTACATAATAAAACTCGACACATCAAGTCACTATAAAGTGATAACGTATATGTCGGGACGGTTAAGATATATGTGCTAATATGTCAGTGTTTACATAATACAACTCGACACATAAAGTCACTATAAAATGATAACGTATATATTGCGATGGTTAAGATATATGTGCTAATATGTCAGTGTTTACATAATACAACTCGACACATAAAGTCACTATAAAATGATAACGTATATATTGCGATGGTTAAGATATATGTGCTAATATATCAATGTTTACATAATACAACTCGACACATAAAGTCACTATAAAATGATAACGTATATATTGCGATGGTTAAGATATATGTGCTAATATGTCAGTGTTTACATAATAAAACTCGACACATCAAGTCACTATAAAGTGATAACGTATATGTCGGGATGGTTAAGATATATGTGCTAATATGTCAGTGTTTACATAATAAAACTCGACACATCAAGTCACTATAAAGTGATAACGTATATGTCGGGACGGGTAACATATATGTGCTAATATGTCAGTGTTTACATAATAAAACTCGACACATCAAGTCACTATAAAGTGATAACGTATATGTCGGGACGGTTAACATATATGTGCTAATATGTCAGTGTTTACATAATACAACTCGACACATAAAGTCACTATAAAATAATAACGTATATATTGCGATGGTTAAGATATATGTGCTAATATGTCAGTGTTTACATAATAAAACTCGACACATCAAGTCACTATAAAGTGATAACGTATATGTCGGGACGGTTAAGATATATGTGCTAATATGTCAGTGTTTACATAATAAAACTCGACACATCAAGTCACTATAAAGTGATAACGTATAATATGTCGGGACGGTTAAGATATATGTGCTAATATGTCAGTGTTTACATAATACAACTCGACACATTAAGTCACTATAAAGTGATAACGTATATGTCGGGACGGTTAAGATATATGTGCTAATATGTCAGTGTTTACATAATAAAACTCGACACACCAAGTCACTATAAAGTGATAACGTATATATTGCGATGGTCAAGATATATGTGCCAATATGTCAGATGTTTGAATATCTTATTGAATGTTTCACCATTTTATTTATTCAACTTTTTTTCGCTGTCTTCATGGTTACCCATGAGACCAATGTAAAAGTATTCGCCAACACTCAGGCTAATCCCATGAAGAGATATGCATCATCATCGAACTCAGTGTTGTTAACATATAAATGAATTAAAAAGTTCAAGTCTATTTATTGGTCAGTTCGTTTTGGAGACATCACCCGGACAGATAGACAGATAAAATGAAGTTTTTCCAGCCCTGCGAGTGATAATCTTCTCTAAGGCTCAGCCTATATAACTATTTGTTCCAAACAGATGACAGGTAAAGAAATGTTTAGCTTAAGAAATCCAACCATACTTGTCGATCTTGAATTAGAGTATTGAGATGCAAAACACCTTTACCACTAGTTCCTATGCTACAATAAACGGAAGTGTTGTACTTGAATCTATAGTGTGCATAAAAAACATTAATACTTATATTTATCACATAAAGTGATATAGTTAAAAATATGCGTCTTCATAATATCGGAAACTTTGATTCATCTATTAGGATGTAATTATACGTATCAAGAACCTACCAGTTCGTCTGTATAAGTTTATACTATTAACCTTTTTAACATAGAGTTTCAATATGTTGTCTTAATTTTATTTTAGGGAAGAATAGATTTGACTAAATGAAGTAACTAGAATAATTTTTAAAGGGAAATAAGAATATAGATTATGCTGAGATTAAGGATTGACTATCGCAATTGCGAAGTTTCCATTGGCTCACTGTTAGTATTTTTATCGAGTGTCTTTACAATTTAAACAAGGAATGTAATGAAATATGGTGAACGCATGCACATTTTCTGTATAGCCTGAAGAAACATTAATACATCTCACAGTGGTAAAGGAACCCTTCAATGATTGATGTATACTTTACCGTATACACAACGTATGAGAACAATTATTATATTATTTTTTTATGAAAGGCCGATCCCCTGTTAAGCGTTATTCTACACGTCCTGCACTGGCCTGTGCGAGGATCTTATCAAACAGAATAAGCTCAGTCGATACAGTATAAGGTCGATGGTACTGATAAAAAGTGCAAGGGTCACAGACAGGATTTAAACCTGCGCTATCTAACGTAAATCCAAAGTCCAACGCCTTAGACCACTCGGTCATAGGCACTCCCATATATTCAATGTCAGTAACAATTAAAATTTGCTATATGGATCTTTGATGCAGAACTCTGTGTTTCACCATGGATGAGCCCACAAACCTGCTGTTGGACAAGATTGTAAACAAAGAAACATTTTATTTGTATTCTCATCATGTTTATGTGTAATTTTAGTACAACAAAGAGGTTAATACAACCGTGTACTGATCTTGCCCAAAATAAACGGTTATTCTAGAAATATTTATGTACAATATACGTAATGGTATAAAAAAATATTCAAGTTTATTAATTCCTACATTTTTAACTTTTCAGTTCGTGACCTGGTCAGGCAAAAAAGCGATGTACAATAACGTCTCGTAATTTTTGTTGAAAATCACAACTAAAGATGATTAGAAAGCTTGAGAAATCATGAAAAATAGCATTAATTTCTTTAAAATATTTACTAGGGAGGTATGGAATTCAAGTTTGATGTGGGCAAACATTCTACCCTTCCCAAAAGTGTGTGAAAAAACGAAGCACAATGTTTTGGGCCAACGTTAGCATTGTATACTAACATTTATTAATTTGCCAATATTTAATCAAATCGTCTTGGAAAACATTGCGATCATTGTGTCTAATAGTTTGTTTGTGCAGTAACCCTTCCTACTGAACTTTAAAGTCTACACATATTTTATCTTTTAATATTTTGGTAGTCATCGAACAATATAATTAGATTGTTTGTATTGAAACTCGATACTACTCAGGTTAGTGTTGGAGAGAGAAATAAAACACATACATGCATAAACTCGATACTACTCAGGTTAGTGTTGGGGAGAGAAATAAAACACATACATGCATAAACTCGATACTACTCAGGTTAGTGTTGGGGAGAGAAATAAATCACATACATGCATAAACTCGATACTACTCAGGTTAGTGTTGGGGAGAGAAATAAAACACATACATGCATAAACTCGATACTACTCAGGTTAGTGTTGGAGAGAGAAATAAAACATATACATGCATAAACTCGATACTACTCAGGTTAGTGTTGGAGAGAGAAATAAAACACATACATGCATAAACTCGATACTAATCAGGTTAGTGTTGGAGACAGAAATAAAACACATACATGCATAAACTCGATACTACTCAGGTTAGTGTTGGAGAGAGAAATAAAACACATACATGCATAAACTCGATACTACTCAGGTTAGTGTTGGAGAGAGAAATAAAACATATACATGCATAAACTCGATACTACTCAGGTTAGTGTTGGAGAGAGAAATAAAACACATACATGCATAAACTCGATACTAATCAGGTTAGTGTTGGAGACAGAAATAAAACACATACATGCATAAACTCGATACTACTCAGGTTAGTGTTGGAGAGAGAAATAAAATATATACATGCATAAACTCGATACTACTCAGGTTAGTGTTGGAGAGAGAAATAAAACACATACATGCATAAACTCGATACTAATCAGGTTAGTGTTGGAGACAGAAATAAAACACATACATCCATAAACTCGATACTAATCAGGTTAGTGTTGGAGACAGAAATAAAACACATACATGCATAAACTCGATACTACTCAGGTTAGTGTTGGGGAGAGAAATAAAACACATACATGCATAAACTCGATACTACTCAGGTTAGTGTTGGGGAGAGAAATAAAACACATACATGCATAAACTCGATACTACTCAGGTTAGTGTTGGGGAGAGAAATAAATGACATACATGCATAAACTCGATACTACTCAGGTTAGTGTTGGAGAGAGAAATAAAACACATACATGCATAAACTCGATACTACTCAGGTTAGTGTTGGGGAGAGAAATAAAACACATACATGCATAAACTCGATACTACTCAGGTTAGTGTTGGAGAGAGAAATAAAACACATACATGCATAAACTCGATACTACCCAGGTTAGTGTTGGGGAGAGAAATAAAACACATACATGCATATACTCATACTTAATACGTACCCGTATACGTAATAAGTTATATTTACATTTCCTCTGAACTACAGGGCCATAAACTGGGATTGTACCAGGCAGCTTTATTAACTACTTTGGAGGAATAAATTGAAATAAAATAACTATCAGAGAATAAATTAAATATGTTACTATTTTTCGTAAATTGTAACAATTCCAATAAACTATCTCATGTGTTTCAATTGTTAGATGAAGCAAATAAATATTATAGGTACTAGTACCCTCATATATCCGTTATCTTACCTTCGTCAATATTTTCTCTTTCCTGTTTTCGATCTATGTAGTTAGAAACTGTATACGTCCTTAAATATTTGCAAATAAAATAACAATTAACACATAAATAAAAATAACTTTATTCGTGAGTTTATTTCAAACAGCTGTTTTACAAATCAACTCAGGTCAAATCTAAATACTAACTAAAATTAACAAAACTATCTAAATAACAGCTCAGCACCCACAACTAGTTGGTATTTATTAAATTTCCTTCATCTTATCTTAAAAAGACGAAAAAAATACAATATTTGTAATATGTTGGGGAGGCCATTGCAAATGCTGGGACCAAAATAAGAGAAGCCTTTTCTTCCAACTTCAAACCTCACTTTTGGAAAGTGAAGCCTTCCATCTTGGCGGGTGCTTCGTTGAGATACCTGCTCCCGATACAAGAGTTTCTTGCTGAGGTGCTGTGGTTCTCTAAATTTGAGAACTTTGTGGACCATGCGACACGTCAGCAGCCTGCACACTGCCTCCACGGCAAGTAACTTGAATCATTCCGGAAAAGAAAGATATGATCAACTCAGGTTGAAAACGAACGTGATGGCTGAATTCTGCAGCTGTTGGATTCTGCCAACGTCCTCTTTCGAAATGATGTTCCATAAGCAAGTAGACGTCTGCACAACTACTTGCAGTAAGTTCCTGCACTACTTCCTGCAACTACTTCCAACGTCTTAGTAGTAACGTCTGCATAAGCCGCAGTTTCGTAGTCTCCGCAGTAGCAATATTCTGAATCTGCACAAACTCTTCAATCTGCCGATCGCACGCTGAGTGACGTGAGACATGTGATGCCACGAACCAAAACGACGCACAGTGCGACAAAACACCCTCAACATCGGGATAAATTCATATACAACAATTTGTATTATTGTATAATTTTTATTTACTATTCTATGATTTAAGAAAGTAAATAAACACAATTAAAGCAATAAGTAATCACATTCGTTAAATTAATGCTAAAAATATAAAAATATGTAACGTACAGAATTTACATACACGTTTGTCACTCTATTTCTAAACCTCCGAGCTAGAAACTCTCATAGCTTTTTTTAATAATTGTTGTGTCAGCTATGGGTACACCACCAGGAATAATCATTTCAAACACGTCCTTAATTGTCGATATATTTCTTTGGAGCCGTCTGTAAATGATTATTAAAATATCTGAGGTGATAAGTATCATACTTTAAATATCCTGGTTCCAATTTTCCCGTGACGTCTTAATGGTGTACCTTTGCACAATTTTTTGAAATTTTTATTCGTACGAGTAGCTTCTTCTGAAAGCATGTGAATTCGAAGGAAAGCGCCAGAAATAATTTCATGCCCATAAATCGATCGTTTATGAATGGTTGGATGCGTGTAGAACCATGGATATAAAACGCACACATATATTTGCCGTATCGGCTCTGAATTTGTTATTGTGTCGAAACCACTTGACATTCTTAGTAAAACTGTTTATAATCTGTTCATTATCCATGCATTAACTCCAGTTATTTCCGAAAAGAAATTAGAGTTCTAGAAATACCGCCTGTCTGTGATTCCGACGGAAAGAGTTCCCCAACTCTGGCTTCGGTCAATCAACAATCAAACCTCGTTTTATCACTAAATTATCTCTGTATTTTTTCTCTTATTTTCTTATAATACTTCATTATTTTCAGACCACACCTGCCATTTTCTCATTGGGGGTCGATAACGAACGTGGAGAAGTCACCCAGTGAATGTAACCCAACAGTGCAGTACAGATAAGCCTTTATCAAGACGTCGAATTCCTTTGAATAAACCCCATAAGTGTAACATCTTTAGGTAGACGAAGTCTTGGGTAATGAGTTACAAATTTTGCGATCAAATTTCGTAAAACTAAGTGTGAAAGATATTTCTATACTCTTTACACCTACGGTGTAATTATAATTTGCCCCATAAACTCGCTATTCCTTTGTCTATTCTATTATTTTCAGCTAAGGAAACGTCCATTGATCCCGTATCAAACCAAAATTTTACTATCCGGAAATACCATGCAGGATGTAAGTGATGATCGAGGATTTTGAGAAACCAAAAGTGCATCCTTTATGGTAGGGTTCCTAATCACCAATCGCAAAGGCGTGAGTAATGATATAAACATGCTGGAATCATTAGAATCTGTTCCAACAAACATTTGCTAGTACAAATGATGGCAAGAGCTACATTATAAGCCCATTTTAAAATCAATGTACTTAATTTATAATATTGAATTGAAGAAATCTCATCTATTTTAACCTCGATCGTTCAATGTATTCATTGTTAGCTAAGGTATAGAAAATAATTCTGTTGTAAGGTCCATTATGTGTTAGATAATTTTTGAACAAACCTAACGTTCTGTCAAATTATTCAAAATAAGTTTTTGACTCTATCAAGATTTTACACAAACCTGTAAAAAATTATGTTTATAAAATAGTATTATGCAATATTTGCAGTTATATATATTTTATTAGTATTTTTTAAGGCGTACGTATGCGCAACTAATTAATCCACAATCTGCATAATTTACGCTACACAAACATAGCAAAATATAAACCGGGACACGTTGGGACACAAACTATAACCTTTATTTAATACAAAAAGACATTAAAAATTATGATTTTTGTTTGAAGTTTTGTTTCAACACACTGTGGAAATAAATATTATTATTAAAAAAGTTTAATTTCTTATTTTTACATTACCCTAAGAGATCAAACACGTATTTGTAAAATAATTTTAAGGAACTATTCAGATAAAACGGTCAACTTAAAAACAGAGATAAGCATGAAACTTGCATCAAATATTAAATAAATGCTAATGTAATATAAAGTGTGAGCCAAGGATTTTGTGGGGTCACTGACTTATCTCGTTATGGATGCATGCTTTAGGTAATGGATATAAAGAAAAACAATCCTATTTCCAGTAGATTCGCCGTTCATTTTTAATGTTTCTGCCAAGGAAACCGGGGTTTTACCTCACTGTGCAACGCCCAGAGTCTTACTCTATTGCACACGGCACCCCACTCTCAGTAAGGGTCTGTAACAGATTATGCGGAGAAATATGCAGAACTATGCATTTGCTTATATTGAGCCTTAGTCCAGTTCGGATTGACCAAGTTGCAGCTCAGTATTGATCTAACCGATAGCCATTTCTATAATATAATGCTCATAAGCAAGATGCAGCTGACAGTCATCAGGTACAACTTTGCACACACATCAGGAAGTCTGATGTGTAAAAGTTGAACAAAATTGGGCCGAGGTAGCTCCCTTGAGGTACACCACGTAATTTGAAAAGGGGCTGAGATGTCTCATTGCCAAATTTTGTGACCTGTTGTCTTTCTTGCAGATATGATCTTATCCGTGAAAACGGGCTTAACTTCTGTGGATCTGATATCGAGGTCTTTTTCTATCACACATCGTGGTTATGTACACTGTATACGTGTGTATTACAGTATTGATGCGGTCAGATAACGTGCACGCTAAGCTCTGAGGACGAGGTGTAATGCGACAACACACGGACCTCAGGTTACTCTTTACATATCTTTCATTTATCACAGAGTTTAGCTTTATTTCTACTGAAATATATAGTATATACGTGTGTATTACAGTATTGATGCGGTCAGATAACGTGCACGCTAAGCTCTGGGGACGAGGTGTAATGCGACAACACACGGACCTCAGGTTACTCTTTACATATCTTTCATTTATCACAGAGTTTAGCTTTATTTCTACTGAAATATATAGTATATACGTGTGTATTACAGTATTGATGCGGTCAGATAACGTGCACGCTAAGCTCTGGGGACGAGGTGTAATGCGACAACACACGGACCTCAGGTTACTCTTTACATATCTTTCATTTATCACAGAGTTTAGCTTTATTTCTACAGAAATATATAGTATATACGTGTGTATTACAGTATTGATGCGGTCAGATAACGTGCACGCTAAGCTCTCGGGACGAGGTGTAATGCGACAACACACGGACCTCAGGTTACTCTTTACATATCTTTCATTTATCACAGAGTTTAGCTTTATTTCTACAGAAATATATAGTATATACGTGTGTATTACAGTATTGATGCGGTCAGATAACGTGCACGCTAAGCTCTCGGGACGAGGTGTAATGCGACAACACACGGACCTCAGGTTACTCTTTACATATCTTTCATTTATCACAGAGTTTAGCTTTATTTCTACTGAAATATATAGTATATACGTGTGTATTACAGTATTGATGCGGTCAGATAACGTGCACGCTAAGCTCTCGGGACGAGGTGTAATGCGACAACACACGGACCTCAGGTTACTCTTTACATATCTTTCATTTATCACAGAGTTTAGCTTTATTTCTACTGAAATATATAGTATATACGTGTGTATTACAGTATTGATGCGGTCAGATAACGTGCACGCTAAGCTCTCGGGACGAGGTGTAATGCGACAACACACGGACCCCAGGTTACTCTTTACATATCTTTCATTTATCACAGAGTTTAGCTTTATTTCTACTGAAATATATAGTATATACGTGTGTATTACAGTATTGATGCGGTCAGATAACGTGCACGCTAAGCTCTGGGGACGAGGTGTAATGCGACAACACACGGACCTCAGGTTACTCTTTACATATCTTTCATTTATCACAGAGTTTAGCTTTATTTCTACTGAAATATATAGTATATACGTGTGTATTACAGTATTGATGCGGTCAGATAACGTGCACGCTAAGCTCTCGGGACGAGGTGTAATGCGACAACACACGGACCTCAGGTTACTCTTTACATATCTTTCATTTATCACAGAGTTTAGCTTTATTTCTACTGAAATATATAGTATATACGTGTGTATTACAGTATTGATGCGGTCAGATAACGTGCACGCTAAGCTCTGGGGACGAGGTGTAATGCGACAACACACGGACCTCAGGTTACTCTTTACATATCTTTCATTTATCACAGAGTTTAGCTTTATTTCTACTGAAATATACAGTATATACGTGTGTATTACAGTATTGATGCGGTCAGATAACGTGCACGCTAAGCTCTGGGGACGAGGTGTAATGCGACAACACACGGACCCAGGTTACTCTTTACATATCTTTCATTTATCACAGAGTTTAGCTTTATTTCTACTGAAATATACAGTATATACGTGTGTATTACAGTATTGATGCGGTCAGATAACGTGCACGCTAAGCTCTGGGGACGAGGTGTAATGCGACAACACACGGACCTCAGGTTACTCTTTACATATCTTTCATTTATCACAGAGTTTAGCTTTATTTCTACTGAAATATATAGTATATACGTGTGTATTACAGTATTGATGCGGTCAGATAACGTGCACGCTAAGCTCTCGGGACGAGGTGTAATGCGACAACACACGGACCCCAGGTTACTCTTTACATATCTTTCATTTATCACAGAGTTTAGCTTTATTTCTACTGAAATATACAGTATATACGTGTGTATTACAGTATTGATGCGGTCAGATAACGTGCACGCTAAGCTCTCGGGACGAGGTGTAATGCGACAACACACGGACCTCAGGTTACTCTTTACATATCTTTCATTTATCACAGAGTTTAGCTTTATTTCTACTGAAATATATAGTATATACGTGTGTATTACAGTATTGATGCGGTCAGATAACGTGCACGCTAAGCTCTGGGGACGAGGTGTAATGCGACAACACACGGACCTCAGGTTACTCTTTACATATCTTTCATTTATCACAGAGTTTAGCTTTATTTCTACTGAAATATATAGTATATACGTGTGTATTACAGTATTGATGCGGTCAGATAACGTGCACGCTAAGCTCTCGGGACGAGGTGTAATGCGACAACACACGGACCCCAGGTTACTCTTTACATATCTTTCATTTATCACAGAGTTTAGCTTTATTTCTACTGAAATATACAGTATATACGTGTGTATTACAGTATTGATGCGGTCAGATAACGTGCACGCTAAGCTCTCGGGACGAGGTGCTACCGTTATTGTGCTACACACGGGCTACCGGTTATTCCACTACCTTACACACCTTTCATTTATCATACAGTTTATTTTAGCATTACGTTTGTACATCTAAAATCCAAATAGCTTCTTCCTATCTATAGCAAGTACCTGAAGATTATGTTACCTTTTTAGAATTTAGTAGAATTCGTGAATGATTTGTTGGAGGAGATTGTTTTAAAACGTCGACAAAATATTCACGACCAAAATATATATATTTGGTATATTCACGGAAATTAACATCGTAACATGTCTTGTACACGTCGTAGTAGGTTGTATTGTTTTATTTTAGTACCAGGTTGGTAATAAACTTTAAAAAAGTAATTATTATAATTATAGTTATATTGTAATAAATAAATAAGTTTGTGTTGTGATATGATTTACACACATGAGCCATGTAATTAGAAATATAATAAAGAAAATATTATTATTATTAAATTTAGTTATTATTTGATAATAATCTGGGGTAATATTCTAAGTTAATTTCTATAAGCGAAAGCGTAAGTGTACATATATTTAATGAAATAAAATAGACCGTGGTTCGTGTTAATCTTGGATGATGGAACCATAAGAGCGCATATTATAATAATCCAATCGTATAATATGAGAACTCAAGTAATCTTCGTCAGATTCCAATAAATTTCATTGAAATGAAAGCATTAGGTCAAGAAGCAAAGATTTTTTATTTTCAGATATTTTATATTGATATGTAACACTATTACGAAAAGTAATCAGTAAATCACCTGAATTCCTCAATATAGCAAACTGGGGACAAGGTTTCACCGCATTTCGTAGATTATTAATTTAATTTACACATTTAATAATTCTTCATGGCATTGAATTGTTCACAGCATTTAATTTTGTTCATCGCTCTGTTCCATAATCAGTTTTCTACCCATACGTGGAATAAATATAAGACATTTAATTTATTTTAGATAATCAAAGTTTATAATAGGATAATGAAAGCCACTATTATTATATTTTGAACCAACTATAAGAAATAAAAAGGTATTATTTTATCACCCACTTTGACATTGCATGATCACACTAATACCACAGAGAGGTCACGTTCATTTTTTATCATAATTGATTTTCCTACTTTCTGTTACATGACTTGTTTAATTCGCTAATAAAATTGTTATCATCAATAATTTCTGTTACATGGCATAATTAATTCATACGTACAATTTCATCATCAAAAACTCTACTTTCTGTTACATGACTTGTTTAATTCGCTAGTAACATTTTTATCATCAATAATTTCTGTTACATGTCATTAATTCATACGTAGAAGTTTATCACCAATGACTATCTACTTTTTGTTACATGGCTTGTTTAATTCGTAAACTTATTATAATCAATATTTTCTACTATATGGCTTGTTTAATTCGCCCATACTTTCTCTTATATGACATTTTTAATTCGCAGTATGAACTGTTCATCCTAAATGATTTCCACGAAATCCAGAATGACGACATAGTAAACACGTATAGCTTATATTTAGAATAGCTTTTTTATAAAATTATTCACAAGTCATATGTATGGACGAATAATTCATGTGTTTTTTTTTCTGGAATTTTCAGGACTTTTATTTGTGTCCTTATGTGGGAAAACTGGTAAGCCGAGGATACTGCGCACATTATAACTAAGATAACTAACATTTTAAGCGTGTGTTTAAAAACAAGGTCAACCTTTAGTAACATAATGTTACTTTCCACCTTCAGATTATCATTTGGCACACAAAATGTTTAAAATGTTAGAAAATGTAACAACAACGTTTTCGAGAAAACACGAAGCAGAATGTGCTTCACATTTATTGTTCCACATCGAATGGTTTAAAAATTTGAGTTTCAAAGGAGTCCATGGGCTTGAGTCCGGGGGGACTCAAAATACAATTTTCCTACAGTTTAATGTCAATGGTTGGCTCCAATACTTCAGTCATAGGCTCAATTATTTCTGCTTTAGCAGGGAACCGGACTTGCAATGAACCGAATATTACTGCAAATAACGCACAATATTGTCGGTAGCAAAATACACAAAACTCACAATAGCAATTTGATATCGTTTTTTAAAAATGTAGTGTTGGCACTTCAAATGTTAAAACGTTTACTGTACCGTTTATTTGCGTCTAGGTGGATTACTCCCTGTTTTTATGAGTTTAAATATGGCCAAGAAACATTTTCACGCAACATTTGATAACAGGCTACCATAAATTTCTTTTGTTTACCATCAAGTCTTCAATTAACATAATGATTATATGTAGGATACTATCTACTGAGATAATAACACGGGGTTTTG